>NC_061108.1:47138626-47139904 GCF_015104395.2 Macrobrachium nipponense
GAACAGGGTTCTGAAAAAGGTAATTGCCAGATTTGTAGTCATGGTCTGTACCTTTGTGTCTTTCAAAAAGGTGGCTAACTTCTTTACTGCTGAATCGTATTGACGCAGTGTAGATTCTCGTTTGTCTGATCCAGAAACAGGATGTTTTGCGGATCAATGTTGGCGTCCTTTTGTGCCGCAAACTTCATAAAGTCCATAAAGTTAGGGCTTTCTGAATCCCTGAGGAAGCGGACACAGTCTGCGTTTGTACCAACTGCGTCAATCTGGGATTGGGGATCCGCCGGGGCTGGAGTCCCATTTCCACTAGTAGTGGGAACCAATTGCTCTTGGGCCAGTTGGGAGCTACTAGTGCAACCTGTCCTTTGAAAGATCTGAGTTTGTTCAGAACTTTCAGTAGAAGGTTTATCGGGGGGAATAGATAAATTTTCTTCCAAGTATTCCAGTCTATTGCCATAGCGTCTGTGGCATATGCCAGAGGGTCCAGATTGGGAGCCACATAACATGTCAGTTTGTGGGATTCTGTGGCAAAAAGATCTACTTGAGGCCCTGGCACCTGTTGGCAGATCCATTTGAATGATTTTCTGTCTAGGGACCATTCTGATTCCAGCGGAGTTGTCCTTGACAATGCGTCTGCTACTACATTCCTTACTCCTGCTAGGTGAGTGGCTGACAGGTGCCATTGGTTCCTTGTCGCTAAGGTAAATATCGCTATCATTACGTGATTTAAATGGCTCGACTTGGAGCCTCCTCTGTTATACAGTGGACTACCACCGCACTGTCTAGTACTAATTTGATATGGATTTTCTTTGCTGGCAAGTTTCTTCAGGGTCAGAAACACTGCCATGGCCTCCAGTACATTGATATGCAGCTGGCGGAAAGTTACTGACCAAGTCCCTTGTACTTTTTTGTACTGGGAATATCCCCCCCAGCCGCTTAGGGAGGCATCCGTGTGAACTACCAGGCCTGGGGGAGGAAACTGTAATGGTATTGATTTTGCCAGGCTCTTGACTTCTGTCCAGGGACAGTCTCTCTTCCGTATGATCGGCGGAATCCGGGATACTTTGTCCCGAGATTTCCTGTTTGCTCTGGATCGCCAGACCCGGTTTATATCCTTGAGTTTGGCTTTCAATAGCACATCCGTAACTAATGCAAATTGGAGTGAACCTAGAATCCTTTCTTGGTTCCGCTGGGACGTCTGTTTGCCCTTGAGGAATTGTCTTGTAGCTCTTGCTATTTCTTTGCATTTCGCTGGCGGAATTGATAAACTTGTATGCATTC
>NC_061108.1:47140404-47225404 GCF_015104395.2 Macrobrachium nipponense
CTCTCAGAGAAGTAGTAAAGACTTCTCTCAGAGACATGCTGACGCGCGCACTCCTTCGAGAATTACTAGACTTTCATGAGTAAGCTCCTTTGTCTTTGTGTGTGCTACAGCATGCATAAAGAAGCCTTCATTGGATTTACTCTCCTCCTCAATGCACAATGCTACAGCAGGAGGCTTCGCTAATTGCATGCTCTCCCCGCAGTGCGTGATGTCATCAGCACGCACACAGGCCTCCATTGGAAACAGGTCGCAGAGAAACTGTCTCTCTCTCTCGGGGACAATGCACCAACGCACGCCCCCCTTCTAGTACACCTGTGCGTGCGGCAATACAGCGAGAAACCTTCCTGATGCACGCCATTCATTTTGCGCGCCTTGTTACACCTGGACAGCGCGCTCCAACAGCATGCATGATTACGCATGCGTCCTTTAGACAGCGCTCACCTGTAACACGCGGTACCAACGCACTGCTTCACTGCTGCCTCTGCAACAGTGTAAGCGCTCACCGAGGTGCGCTACTGCCCATGCGTGCCAATGCGTGTCCACCATGTGTCGTTTCTAAACACTCCAGCAAGCGCTGTCAGTCTTCAGTATCACGCCCCAGACGAGCTCCTTCTTCGGAACGCTCTTCTTCTTTGTCTACACATGCAACAAGACGTGCATTTTCCCTTGCGCCAATATGTGCACCATTCGCCTGCGCGCACTTACGCACGTTCAGAACCCTAGTGTCGACATGGGCTCATCACCAGGGCATTCGTCTATTGCGTTACCTAGAATATTGGCTGAATACTGGCACCCTTGGTGGAACTAATTCTTCTTCCACCGAGACAGGGTTCTGGCATTTTGTCACAATCTGGGGATCATGGTGAACTACAAGAAGGTCCTCTCTAGAGCCCTCTCAACAACTGATGTATCTCGTTATGATCCTTGACAACGTTGCAGGGAGAAAGCCTTTCCGACACTGGAAAGACTGGAATGCTTCCGAAGTGTTGCTCTGCCCTTCCTTCGACAGTCCCAACTGCCAGCACATCAGTGGCAACAGTTGTGGGACATCTGGCCTCGCTGCAACGCCTTGTTCCAAACAGTCGGATGCACCTTCGATCCTTTCAGTGGGGTCTGAAGAATCGTTGTCGCAAAGTCAGGATTACTCCTCACGATCTAGTCCCAGTGGAGGAGAAGCATGTTGCTCCGATCTCGAGTGGCGGCTGGACGACACACACCTGTTGAGGGGCTCCCCACTCCAGTCTTGTCCACCTGATCTGCTCCTCTTCACGGACACATCCAAGGAAGGATGGGGCGTGCACCTACTGCAACACCTGGCTTCGGGCCTATCGTCTGACCAGGAACGACAAGATCATATCAACGTGCTGGAACTTCGAGCTTCCTTCCTGGCACTCCAGCTCTCTTCTGACAGGTCATTCGGTGGCGCTGATGAACGACACCACCACCGTAGTGGCATACGTGAACCGTCAAGGCAGTAAGTGTCTCTGCAGCTATGCCAACTAGCAGTGCAGATTCCGAATGGGCAGCTCTCAACTCGGCAGGGTTGGACAGCTCAGTTCATTCCAGGCAAATGGAACATTGTGGCGGACAATCTGAGCAGGAGGACACAGATCATTGGCTCTGAATGGAATTTGGCTCCTTGAATAGCAAACAAAGTCTTGACTTTGTGGGGTTCCCAGTGATGAACCTGTTCACTACCACTCTAAATTGGAAGCTGCCGATTTAACTGCTCTCCAGTTCCAGATCCGGCGGCGGCATTCGAGGACGCTTCCAGCACCCCTTTTCTGCCACTTTGACTGATCAGCCAGGTGTTGAATTGAGTGCGATCCACACCTTCCCTGTCCATGACGCTAGTAGCGCCGAAATGGCCTCGCGTAGAATGGTACCCAGACCTTCTACTTCTGCTGGTAGAGACTCCGAGAGTACTTCCGCCACTCCCTGACCTCCTACGCCAACCACGTGAGGATCATCCACAACACGCTGAGCTTTTTACATCTCATGCGTGGAGGTTATCCAGCAACTCCTCACAGCAAAATGCTTTTCGCAAGAGGCCGCAACAGCAATGTAAGGATACCTCAGGAAGTCCTCGACATCTGTCTATCAGACCAAGTGGGCCATTTTCTGTGGTTGGTGTCGTCAGAGAGGCTGTTCTCCTCTCGGAGCCTCTATCCCCTTGATTGCCGACTTCTTACTCTACCTCCGAAAGAGAAGCTCCTTTCGGTCTCGGTGGTAAAAGGCTATCGCTCGGCCTTGAGTCAAGTCCTCAGACTGAAGGGAATCTATCTCTCTTCCTCGGCAGGAACTCTCTATTTGCTCATGCGAATCTTTGCAACAGGTCTGTACTCCGGTATTGGGCAAAGCCTCCCTCCCTGGGACATCGTTGCTGTCCTCAGGTCTTTGAAGAGAGCTCTGTATGAACCGTTGTCCCTGGCATCTGATAGGGATCTCACCCTGAAAACAGTTTTTATTCTCACTGTTGCTTCCTCCAAGTGAGTCAGTAAGCTTCATGGCCTAGCCTATACTGTTGCTCATACTGAGTGCTGGACCAATGCCTGCTTCAGGTTCCTCCCTGAGTTTGTTGCAAAAACCCAGAATCCGGTCCAGGTTGATTCTCAGTTTTCTTTATTCCAGGTTGTGAGCCTGAGCACAGTAACCGAAGACCTAGATGAGTACTTCTCTGTCCTCAGAAAGCATTGAGGCACTATCTCCAACGGACCAGCTCTATCTCGACCCACCTTACAACATCTCTTTGTAAGTACTGGCCCGTCAAAGAAGAGGGTTACAAGGAATACCATTTCACATTGGATTCAAGAGGTGATTTGCCGTACCCTCTCCCCTCCCCTCCCTTTTCTCCACTTGCTGGTGGTACCAGTCGAGTGAAGACTCACGATGTGCGTGGAATGATCATCTCTTGCCTTCAAGAAGAACCTCTCTGTTACCCAGGTGATGGAAGCTGGCACATGGTCTCACCCTTCCACCTTCACCAGGTTCTACCTTAGAGACTGTACCCACAGCTACCTCGACACAAAACTGACCTTGGTTCCTGTGGGCAGCTGCTCAGCAAGTGGTTTAACTGCTCCGTGCCCTCAGAGGTCGGAAGTATCGAATTGAGGGTCGAGGTTCCGTATCAGACTGGGGGTGAATGTGAGAGTATGATTGGCCTATTTTTTTTTCACCTTTCCCCCCTTACTTGGGGCCACAGCATTAAAACCCAGTTCTCCAGCACCGATTTCGATACTGGTAAGAATTCCATGTCCAACTAGTGGTTGTTCTGTAGTACACACAGAAGTCAGTCTCCACACTCCTTTCCAAGGGGAGGTGTGCTGCAACCCAAAAAATCCGTTATGATTATATAGCCTAGTTTTGGTTGACAGAGAGAGTTCTATGCTCATGCCTTTGATACCCAGGCCGTCAGCCATCAGGTCCACACTCACCATGGCTCGTGGGGTGAAGGATCCCTGACCCCAAGCTATAAAGCCAGGATCCTGGTCATCCCGGGTTCCATTCTCAGCCAGTGAGACAGGAATTCCATCCTACCTTAGGATGAGTCTCCTAAGTAAAGGATGGAAGGTTTGTATACGGTGTGAACCGGTCGTAAGCTTCGAACAAGGGAGTTTGGTAGTTAACTGCTTGTCCGACAGTCCGCGCACCGCGCGACTGGAGGTGAAGATCCACTTTGCTTTAGTCCCAGGAAAACACAGAGTGAGGGGTGGCATGAGGTGGGACTATGTGTAAAGGACCTCAGGTTTGTATAGTTAGGAAAAATACAATTTTCGACAAATTGTTATTTGTTGCTGATACGAATACAAACCATCGGTCCTTTAGAATAGGAAGACTCACTTCTTGGTGGGTGGAATCTGAGTCTTATGAACAGACTGGTGTTGCGTCCATTCTTGGTTCCCTCCCTGGTCGTAAGAGCAGAGGGAGGGATCCTAGCCTCTGCCCAATGATCGGGGTATGTACCGCAGGATCAATGGTCAGACCTCTGGACCCAAGTAATAAGAGGGAGGCAAGCGTACCTCTTAAAACTAGCAAGCAAGAACTTGTTCCTATTGCAAGAGGCAATATGAAGTCATGGGTTTGTCTCTTGTTGCCTTCCACTTCCCCCCCCCTTGTTGGGGGAAGTGCTGGATATTTGCTCCATATCCCTAATGAAAAACGGGATAGGATGGGGCTCGGTCGAGTAGCTCACCTGCATCGCCTCCTGTTCCAGCTAGTGACGACCGCGTCTCTCTGCCCACAGGTAGAGGGAAAGAAAAAGATGGGGAAGAGAAGCCAGTCACACTCTCATTCACTCATCCATTCATGCAGTCACACAAGGATGTGATGCTATTCTGTCCGCTCGGGTGCTGGTAAGCTACACAACGTGTTGAGCAGCCACCACAGGTCCCAAGAAAAAGTGTCCAAGGACCTGTGGGCTATATCCGTCAAGGAAGGTAGAAGGAGGTGAAGGTAGGTTCTAGTTTGGAACCAGACCCCTGCCTTCAGGACCTACGCCACAGAGAAGTTCTTGCGGAACGCAAGGGAAAGACCAATACCTCTGAATTCGTGGGCTCTCGGACGAAGGGTACGGATGTCGTTGCTACCATCAGCTTCGTACGCCCTCCTGATCACCTCATGCAGCCAGAAAGAAAGTGTTCTTGGATACTTCTTTCTTGGTCACCCCGGTGCTAACGAAGAGGTGTCGACACTCGGGCCTGAGGTGCCGAGATCTCTTCAGATAGCGCCGTAGCGCCCTCACAGGACAAAGCAGCATCTCATCCGCATCATTGTTCGTGAAGTCCATTAGGGAGGGGATTGTGAAAGACTCGAACCGGCCATCAGGGACTGAAGGATTCTGAGTCTCTCGCTACAAAGTACGGGACGAAATAGAGCGTCACAGATCCCCATCCCCTGAATGCTTGACGTTGTGAAGGAAAGACCATGCAGTTCCCCTACTCTCTTCGCCGATGCCAGGGCCAGCAAGAAGAGGGTCTTGAGGGTCAGATCCCTGTCTGATGACTCTCGGAGTGGCTCGAAAAGACTTCGAGTCAGACTCCTAAGGACGAGAGTCACGTCCCACCCCGGGGGCCTGAGTTCCCTGGGTGGGCAAGACTTCTCGAAGCTCCTCATAAGCAGGGAGATCTTAACGAATTCGAGATATCCACTCCCCTCAGTTTCAGGACTAGGGCCAGGGCGGCTCTGTATCCTTTGACTGTGGGGACGAAGAGGAGCTTCTCTTGGTGAAGAAACACGAGGAAATCCGCCACCTGCTGAAGAGTGGCTCTGAGAGGAGAATAGACCCCGTCTGCAACACCAACCACAGAAGACAGCCCACTTTCCCTAGTACACAGCTGCAGAGGACTGTCTGATGTACCCAACCATCTCTGTTGCTGCTCGGCGAGAAAAGGCTCTCGCTCACAAGAGATGGTGGATAATAGCCAGCCGTGAAGATGTAGGGACTGGACTGACTGGTGGTACCGTTCCACGTGTGGCTGGACAAGAAGGTTGTGCCAAGGGGGAATCTCTCTCGGTGGTTCTGCAAGCAGAGCCAGCAGGTCCGGGTACCAACTGGCCTGAGGCCATTTGGGAGCCACCAGGATCATCCGGAGATTCAGGGTGGCCAGCACTTGGCTGATCACCTTGCGAATAAGGCAGAAAAGGGAAAGGGCCTACGCGAAAAGGTTGTCCCACGGGTGCTGAAGAGCGTCCTCTGCAGCTGCCCATGGGTCCAGCACAGCTGAGAAGAAAACCTGAAGTTTCTTGTTGTGCCGGGTGGCGAACAGATCCACTACTGGACGTCCCCACAGGTTGAAGAGCCTTTCCGCCACGTCTGGGTGTAGGGACCATTCGGTCCCTATCACCTGATCCCGACGGCTGAGCTTGTCTGCTACTACATTCCTCTTGCCTGGAATGTAGCGGGCTGACAGCTCTACCGAGTGGACCACGGCCCCACTCATGCACCTGCAACGTCAACTGGTGCAACGGGAGGGACACTAGGCCCCCCTATTTGTTGACGTATGCCACTACCGTGGTGTTGTCGCACATCAACACCACCGAGGTGTTCCCACAGTGGTCCTGAACTCTTGGAGAGCGAGGAACGCTGCCTTGAGCTCCAGGATGTTGATGTGAAGGTGCTTGTTGTGACGATCCCACTCTCCTGTAGCCAGCAACTCCTCCAAGTGTGCGCCCATCCCTCGGTTGACGCGTCTGAAAACAGCAACATCTCTGGGGGGGGGGGGGGGGGGGGGGGGGGGGGGGGGGGGGGGGGGGGGGGGGGGGGGGGGGGGGGGGAGTGCGGAGAGGCACTCCTCTTAAGAGGTTCCTGTTGTCCTGCCTCACCTCCTCCGTGAGGGGACACAGGGAAGTACGGTGGATCTCTTGCCTGTGACCAACTCTCCTTTAGTCTCCACTGGAGAGACCGCAGGTGAAGACACCCATGAGGGACTAACTTCTCGAGCTGATGACAGGTGGCTGATCACGACTTGCCACTGCTGAGCTGGCTGTTCTTTGCCGAGACATGAACTGGTAGGCTGCCTCCCTGAATCTGCCTGATCCGCGGAGTCTGTGGGGAAGACTCGCCCTGCTACCGTGTCGATTGGCATTCCCAGGTACAGTAGTACCTCGAGATACGAAAGGCTCTACTTACGAAAAACTCAAGATACGAAAGCCAATGCAAAAAATTTTACTGCTCTACATACAAAAAGTTTTCCAGATACGAAAGGTTGTTGCTGTAAATTCGACCGAGATTCGCCCGGACCACCGAGAACAATTTTAAAATTTCCCGCGCCGCCAACTTAGTAAACTCTCCACCATCCTCCCGCTCTCCCATTGGTCCTTGATGCTAGTCACCCCATAAGGTCCTGCTCTCCTATTGGTCAGCATCTACCCCTTGTGCTTTAAGTATTCTATTGGTAAAAGGTTGCTGTAAATTGAAAAACTTATTCATGCAATACATTTAATAAAAAAAAACATTAGGTAAAGATAGAATAAGAATAGAAATGAATGGTTATTATACTGTTTGTAGTTTCAGTAGTTGAAGAGAGATAATGAAAATTTATGGCTTACTGTGTAAAAGAAAGTGATTGCTTGGCGATCGTTTCGATACTCGTAAGTGCTGGATGTAAACAGACGTTTGGAAGACTTTTTTTTTTTTTGTTTGTTTATTATAGTTAATGGTTACTTAATAATTATTTGAAATGAGTACATGCATACATTTAATAAAAAAAATTGTGAATTAGATATCATAAAATATAAAATAAATCACTGTCAACAAATACGTAATTTTTAGAATTCTTCTTCTGTTTTATTATTATGTTACGTATACGTATGTTTCATTATAGCTGTCAGTAACTCGGTATCTCCATTAGGTAAAGATAGAATAAAGAATAGAAATTAATGGTTATTATACTGTTTGGTAGTTTCATTAGTTGAAGAGAGATACTAATGACAATTTATGGCTTACTGTGTGCTAGAAAAAAGGATTGCTTGGCGCTCGTTCGATACTCACAAGACGGGTAAGAGCTGAATGTAAACAATCGATTGGAAGGTTTGTTTTTGTTTGTTTGTGTATTATAGTTAATGATTAATTAATAATTACGTATTTGAAATGAGTACATACTGATTATTTTATACATTTTATTGGCATATTCTAAGCTTTTAGCTCTTAGGTTTAGATGTCAGAATATAGACTAGGCTACAGTAGCAAACCGCTAACACAGGCTAGGCTTATGCTAAGGGGACATATGCTAAAGTCCTAATATATGCAGTAAAAATGGGGTTGAACATTGCATGCAGTAGATATTACTCAAGTATGTACAGTATTTTGCCTTTTTGGAGTCATATTTCTTCTGTCGTAACCCTAGAACATGTGTTTTAGGCCTGGAAATGTAATTTACTGGGGTGTTTTTGGAGGGCTTGGAACGGATTAGCCATTTTACATGTAAAATGTGTTCCAAGATACGAAAAAATCATGATACGAAGGCCGTCTCGGAACGGATTAATTTCGTATCTCGAGGTACCACTGTACATACTTCATCCACTGCTTGGGCTCGAGATTGGACTTCTCAAAGTTCACCACGATCCCCAGATTGCGGCAGAACTCGAGGAGTCGATCACTGTCCTGTAGCAACTGCGAGTGGGAGCTCGCCAAGACCGACCAGTCGTCGAGATACCTCAGAATACGTATCCCTGACGGAGTGGGCCCAACGCAGAAGACACCAGAGTGAACACTCGCATGAACACCTGTGGGGCGGTTGAGAGACCGAAGCAAAGTGCCCTGAATTGGTACACCGTCCCGTCAAGGATGAAATGGAGGTATTTCCTGGAGGATTGATGGACGGGTATCTGGAAATACGCGTCCTTCAAGTCCACCAAAAGTATGAAGTTGTTCTCCTGATGGAGTCGAGCACGGACCGTGCTGTCTCCATCGTGAACCGAGACTGGCGAACAAATCGGTTCAGGGGAGAGAGTGCTCAGCATGGCTTGGACTTCCTGCCGAAGGGCTACGTCCTTTGATGTTCCAGGTACGTAGGTCTGAAGGTGGACCAGGTTGGAGGTGAGGGGTAGCTGACACTCGAAGGGTAGTAGATACCCATCCCGAAAGACGTCTACTATCCAGGTCTCTGCTCCGTGGCGCTCCCGTGTTGCCCAAATGGCTCGCCAGGCACCACCCAACTTCCGGAAGCAGGTGAGGGGGAACGCCGTCCCTAGCGTTTCCCGCCTCTCTTCGACTTCTTCCCAGCTCCTCCTCGTGGAAAGGAGGGCTGGGAGGAGGGCTGATGGTGACCGCTCCTGGAAGAAGTCGAAGGCAGAGTCTTTCCCCTGGGCTTCGACGATGCAATCGTCTTAGCCACAGAGGAAGCGCTAACCAAGCTCTTGGGCTTGGCCGCAGTCGATCGAGGCTGCCCAGACGCCTTCAGGACTGCCTGGTAGACTAGACGGTCACTGTTATGGTGCGCCGTCGTTCCACCGCAGCGTCCACCATCTCTCCTGGGAAGAGAGAGGAGGAACTCCACACCGGTCCGTTGCGAAGACCCAATGCCGCCTCATGCCCAGCTGCCCTGGTCACTCGGGTGAGGAATGCGTCCCTACGCCGAAGTACCAGGTTGGCCCACAGGTTTGCCGTCTGGTGGGCGAGGTAAGAGATGGCTCTATCTCCAGACTGGCACAGTCTCCCGAAAGCCGGGTCACCTTCGGGAAAGCTGGGTCACCTTCGGGAGTGATATTTCCCGAGGTGGCCAGACCTTAGACACTGTGAGGGACCACAGGTCCTAACCAGGAGACTGCCTGGAATGCCGCCATGGCAGTGGATTCCAGTGCAAGTGCCTCTTGCTGCAAGAACCACAAGTTCTCCGACAGCTGCTGCTGCAGAGACACCCCCTGAGTTAGCCTAGCTAGCTCCGGGTTAACCTGTTTGGGCGGCATAGGATCCTCCGATGGCACGTAGAATCTTCTCTGTCGCAGTAGAGGCAGAGAAAGTAGCTTGGAAGACCTGCCGGACCGTAGTGAACCCTCTTGTCCGGAGACAAGCGAGTCCACCTGGCCCAGCACAGAGTCAGCCAGAGCTGATCGCGGCAGACCCACCGTCGTCTTGGGTTCCTTCTTAGGACCCCAGAACGACTCGAGCCAGGACGCGGGCTCAGAAGGTGGGAGCGGCGATCCTTCCCCGAGGTCGTGCTGACGAATCAGTGCAATAACCTCTGCAAACGACCTCTGGATCTCGGGAGTGACTGCGTCTTGAGGAGTAGGACCATCAGGTCTCTCCAACAAGAACGACTCTCGAGACCCTCCTCCTTCGGAAGGAGGAACTGCGACAGACCCCTCCCGGTCTCCTCCTGCCACTTGCACATACGACCGGCCTGGTCGGTCCTAAGACCGTGCCTGGCTCGTAGGGCGTCATGGTGGGACCGTGAGGAGCGTGCAACTCCGGATCACCTCGTTCTTCCTGGCGTAACCCGAGGAAGTTGAAGGGATCGGAGAGGAAGACCTGACGCTCCCCCCTCGCCCACCGGCAGAACCAGTGTGCTTGGGGGGCTTCAGGCGATCGTCAACCCGCAGTGGCGATCGAGCTGCAGGCCTGGTCGCGTGGCTCTCCGGGGAGAGCGGCTGGACCGAGAACAACGGCTCCGGTCCTGTGCGTCAGAGGAACTGCTGCTGGTCCCCTACCCGCATGGTCCCGGTGGGAGCAGCAGTCAGGGGACCTGCAGAGACCACCGTCGCGGTGGGAGCAGTGCCAGTCCTCACGGAGCGTCTAGCCGTCGACTGGTTCCGGTGACCGAGGGACCTCTTCCTAGCCTCAGCCAGCGGCCGGTCTGGGACCGTCGCGTCAACCCATGGTCACCTGCGGATCGCTATGAGAGCGATCGCTGGCTTGGCGGGAGTCACTGAGCGACACTCGCCAGTCTTCCGCTCCGTGCCTCGGTCCTGGCAGCCGAGCGAACTTGGAAGCCTGAGCCTTGGCTGTACGGTCACCTGCAGTACCTCTCGCGAACGAGAGGCCAAGCCGGAAGGAACCTGGTGTAGCGGCAGAACCCCTAGCACCAGGTAAGGAGATACCGGTGTTAGCCGGTACCCCTTCTGGTCCCCGTCTTCTTCTTCCTTGCGGAAGGAGAGACGGGCCCCAAGCTCCCGAAGGAGCAGGAGGACCAGAGGAAGAACCCCCGTCCCACCGGAGTGAGACGGGCCCTAAGAAGTTCCCGAGGGAGACTTCTCAGGGGGGGAGGAGGCAGCCTTCTTCCTCGGCTGTGAAGCCTTGGAAGTCGAAGGGGAAGAGGAAGCAGCAGGCGACGACGAAGAAGACGAAGACGACGACGCCACCTTCCTCTTCTTCTTCGTCAGCTTCCTCAGGACAGACGTCAGGTCATCCATCCAGGACGGAGCCGGGGCTATTGCCGAAGCAACGCGGCCCGGCTGCACCTGTCCGGAAGGACCCGCGACTGGGGCAGCAACACCACGGGCAGGAATGACGTTGGTGGGGGCTGGTCCAGGCACGGCAGGAACGGCAGGTACAGCAGGAGGTGGGACAGCGGTCAGCGACATCCTGGGTACGGGTGGAAGGTCCAGGAGCGAGCTCTTGGGGCACTGAAAGTCAGGGGCTGAGGCGAGAGCGGTGAACCCAGGCGGCGGAGTCACGACCCTCCTCGAGAGATCAGCAATCGGGGCCTGCACCACAGCTGAGGGAGTCACCGTTGTCACGTGCTGGTTGTACACAAGGTGAGGAGGGGCGGCATACCCCGGGGTTGAGATGGTGGTAGTGGTGGTGGTCAGCGGTCCATGAGTGACAGGAGCAGCACCCGCCAGGTGAAGCAACAGCCCCCAAACGCTCGGTGTCCCCTGGAGGCCCAGCAAGAACCATACCTGGCCAAGGTCGTCGCCCGCAGCAGAAGCACCTGAGGAGGCAAAGGCGGGTCGGGTTAGGAGGGGTTCCCCCTCGCCCTGGGGGGGGGTGGGGGGGGGGGCAAGTCCCACCCCGAACAAACTGAGGACCCGAGTACTCCACGCTCGATGGATCAAGCGAGGAGAAGGAGCGAGAAACCCCCCTCGAAGGGGAAGGAGCCATACGCAGGAGCAGAGATGGCAGCAGGAAGGAAGACAACATGTCTGTGACCAAGGGAGTCGCCGGAGAACCTTCCGAGAACGCCATGGCAGGCTTACGTCGCTTCCTCCTCCCCTCAAATCGCACCCACTGCTCCTCCGACCAAGATACACTACATCACAGGGCTCGGCGCAAAAGAGCATTCACGCCCTCAGCACCGAGCATAACAAATTCATGAGGATCCACTTTGGGGAAAGAGCGGAAGGCCCCACACTTACGGCCCTCCACACCAGGGCAAACTCTGCGGCTGATGGGGGGGCATGGGGAAATCTCCAGCTCACGGGGATCCATATCACAAAAAGAATAAAAATACAAAAGCACACGTACTTACAGTATTTTCAAACTCAACACAAAGCAAACCAAGTTTGAGAGACAAAGCATATGACGAAAGGTGGGCAGAGAGAGGTGAAGAACACGTCCGTCAACCAGCGCGGCCGAAAGCAAAGTGGATCTTCACCTCCCAGTCGTGCGGTACGCAGACTGTCGGACAAGCAGTTAACTACCGAACTCCCTTGTTCGAAGCTTACGACCGGTTCCAGCTGCCGCAAGTTACATTCCTATTGTAAAGGACCGATGGTTTGTATTTGTATTGGAACAATGATATTTTTTAAAGTAAAATGTATTTTCCCCTAACCCTACAAACCTGGAGTCCTCTACTTGTATGGTCCTGCCAAACACCCACCCCCTTGATTCAGGGGTCATCATCAAAGTGATGACTCAGTGAGCTGGTGGGGAGGCGGTGCTTCCCCACCGCCGGGCAGGTAACTACCAGTAGTTAACTACCTCGGTATATCAAAAAGGGATTTTGATAAAGGAAAAATCTATTTCTGGGCAGTGACCTGTGTTGCCCAGTGAAATAGTTCCTATAGCACTCATTTCTAAGGTATAAATATTGCTAAATATACTAGAGACAAAAGCTATATGATTATGCCAGAGTTTCCTGGCTCGCTCACCTTTATTTAGGGTGTCAGTATGGAAACTGGGGCGTGTGAAACCACTATCAGAGGTCCCCTGCCATTTAGTCTCTTCCTTTCTCAATATCCCTCGTCTACATAGGAGCCGTTATAGGCCATCTACCGCCTGCTACTGCTACAACTAGTGTCTGTTTATCATTCCTGTAGATAGCACCCAAGCTTGGGCCAGATAGGGTGTGGAAGATAGAGGGTGGGTTTCACTGGGCGACACAGGTCACTGCCCAGAAATAGATTTTTCCTTTGTCAAAATCCCTTTTCTGGGCCTAACCTGTGTCGTCCCGTGAAATAGTAACAGAGAATTGGCCCCACTAGCTTGGAATTGTAGTGTAAACCACTTACTAGAAGGAAAATAAAATTATATAATCACTTCTAAGGTACTTTTTAATGAAAGTTTCTTAATTCTATAAGTTCAATAAAGTTCCTTAATTCTACTGAGATTTTAATAATATCCTTAAATCTACAGTCCTTATCAAATAATTAGAGTTGTACCACCCAAATCTGACAGGATTAGATGAATCCCACACACCGATACAGGGAATTTATATACATATATTTACAATTAGACACTCGTATCTACAATCAAGAGTGATTACAAGTGCAGTCCAGGTGAAATCAAGGTCAATTTGTGCAGCCCGGTAAACAACCAAGGCAAAGGTGAAGAATGCTAGCGAGGCAGGTAGGAGAGAAAGAACTAAAGAGATATAGGCAGTGTCAGGGGAAACTATGTTCCCTGCTGCCACTGCCGGGAATTTAAGGGCCTCTAAGGATTTTAGGTAGTGGCGTTTAAATACTGTCAGCAACTTCCAACCTGTATACTTTTTGAGATCGTCAAAGTTCATATGATGAAAGTAATTAACTGAGGTAGCTACCGCTCTAATATCATGTACATGCGGAATTGATTCCGGATTGGCCTGTTTAATAAAATAGAGAATTTGTTGTCTGATTCCTTTTAGGGAGATGGTTCCACCATTCTCCCTAATGAATAAAGGGCCTGAGGATTTTTTGGCAGTTCTGTTTAGATAGGCTCTTAGAGTGTTAACTGGACACAAGGATAGGTCCTGTGGAAGTGGGACAATCTTCCATGGGGACCACCTATTTTGTGGATCCTCATTTTTAGCTAAGAATTGACGATCTGGCAAAATCAAAACTTCTCCAGATGAGAGGAATTCAATGTAATCTGGTTCTCTGGAAAGGGCCGACAGTTCAGATATTCTGGCTCCTGATGCCAGACTTACTAAAAATAACAATTTTTCCTGAGAAGGGTTATATAGGAACATGATTCGTTAACAGTGTCTGAAAGCTAGCTTAAGTACATCGTTTAAAAAGCAGAGGAGCCGTTCTGAAGTCTATTACTGGTCTAAGTCTAGCACAAGCTTTGGGGATAGAAGAAAAATACGAATCTGTCAAATCAATATTAAATCCAAATTGAAATATTTTCTTTAATGCAGATTTGGTTGTGGTAATAGTACTAGCTGCTAGGCCTTTATCAAACAGGGTTCTGAAAAAGGTAATTGCCAGATTTGTAGTCATGGTCTGTACCTTTGTGTCTTTCAAAAAGGTGGCGAATTTCTATACTGCTGAATCGTATTGACGCAGTGTAGATTCTTTCGTTTGTCTGATTCCAGAAACAGGATGTTTTGCGGATCAATGTTGGCGTCTTTTTGCGTCGCAAACTTCATAAAGTCCATAAAGTTAGGGCTTTCTGAATCCCTGAGGAAGCGGACACAGTCTGCGTTTGTACCAACTGCGTCAATCTGGGATTGGGGATCCGCCGGGGCTGGAGTCCCATTTCCACTAGTAGTGGGAACCAATTGCTCTTGGGCCAGTTGGGAGCTACTAGTGCAACCTGTCCTTTGAAAGATCTGAGTTTGTTCAGAACTTTCAGTAGTAGGTTTATCGGGGGTAATAGATAAATTTTCTTCCAAGTATTCCAGTCTATTGCCATAGCGTCTGTGGCATATGCCAGAGGGCCCTCCAGATTGGAGCCACATGTCAGTTTGTGGGATTCTGTGGCAAAAAGATCTACTTGAGGCCCTGGCACCTGTTGGCAGATCCATTTGAATGATTTTCTGTCTAGGGACCATTCTGATTCCAGCGGAGTTGTCCTTGACAATGCGTCTGCTACTACATTCCTTACTCCTGCTAGGTGAGTGGCTGACAGGTGCCATTGGTTCCTTGTCGCTAAGGTAAATATCGCTATCATTACGTGATTTAAATGGCTCGACTTGGAGCCTCCTCTGTTTATACAGTGGACTACCACCGCACTGTCTGTACTAATTTGATGGAGGATTTTCTTTGCTGGCAAGTGTTTCTTCAGGGTCAGAAACACTGCCATGGCCTCCAGTACATTGATATGCAGCTGGCGGAAAGTTACTGACCAAGTCCCTTGTACTTTTTTGTACTGGGAATATCCCCTCCAGCCGCTTAGGGAGGCATCCGTGTGAACTACAAGCCTGGGGGAGGAAACTGTAATGGTATTGATTTTGCCAGGCTCTTGACTTCTGTCCAGGGACAGCGTCTCTTCCGTAGGATCGGCGGAATCCGGGATACTTTGTCCTGAGATTTCCTGTTTGCTCTGGATCGCCAGACCCGGTTTATATCCTTGAGTTTGGCTTTCAATAGGCACGTCCGTAACTGATGCAAATTGGAGTGAACCTAGAATCCTTTCTTGGTTCCGCCGTGACGTCTGTTTGCCCTTGAGGAATTGTCTTGTAGCTCTTGCTATTTCTTTGCATTTCGCTGGCGGAATTGATAACTTGTATGCATTCAGGTCCCATTGTATCCCCAACCACTGAAAGCGTGGTGCCGGAGTCAGCTGGGATTTGTCCCTGTTTATCTGGAATCCTAGGTATTCCAGAAAACTTATCACTTTGGCTGTTGCTTCGCGTCCGGGGCCCAAATGAGCCAATCGTCTAGATAGGCTACTAGCATTATCCCTTGGGTCCTTAATTCTTGGACTACTGTTTCCGCTATCTTTGTAAATATTCTGGGCGCTATGTTGAGCCCGAATGGCATTACCTTGAAGGCATAGGCCTTCTTTCCTAGTCTGAAGCCTAGGAAGGGGCGGAAGTGTCTTGCTACTGGGACATGATAGTAGGCATCTGTTAGATCTATAGAGGTAGTGACAGCCCCCCTGCGAGACGGTCAGCATACGGAACTTGTCGCAATGAATGAATGAGTTTAGATGGGACAAGTCTAGGATTATTCTTAGCTTGTGTGAGCCTTTCTTTGGAACGCTGAACAAGCACCCTTGAAATTTTAAATGTCTGACTTCTGACACTACTTTCTTCCGAAGCAGGTCTTGGGTGTATTTTATCAAGTCCACCATTGGTTCCTGGTAAAATCTGGTTGATGGAGGAGGCCCCTTTCCAACTCCATCCCAGACCTTTTGCTACAATACTGTGGGCCCAAGTGCTGAACCTCCAATGGTTCCGAAGAGGTACAGCCTCCCTCCAACCTGGGGAGCCTCACTGGTTGGCAGATGGACGGCTTTCCCAGCCTCCCCGGAAGCTTTTGCCTCGGCCTGAAGCTCTTTCGCCACCCCCTGTGCCGGAAAGCTCCTCTGGAACTTCCTTGGTCGCTTCTTGTCCCTAGAATGCGTCCTAGAGGACTCGAACTTCCTCTTTGTAATGAGTCCCCAGCGTATCCTCAGGCTCTGGTTAACTCTGGCAGCCTCCCCGATAACCTCGTTAACGACGGGCTCAGAGGATAGCTTCAGTCCCCAGATGGAGGATTTGATGAGCTTATTGGGCTCAGGCCGGATGGAAGCATCCGACAAGACGTGCTTCCTGCAGTTTTGTCTGGC
The DNA here is from genome assembly GCF_015104395.2 of Macrobrachium nipponense. Classification (NCBI taxonomy): domain Eukaryota; kingdom Metazoa; phylum Arthropoda; class Malacostraca; order Decapoda; family Palaemonidae; genus Macrobrachium; species Macrobrachium nipponense. The sequence goes on from NC_061108.1 coordinate 47,156,759, forward strand.
CACTGCAAAGTCATAAAGGTCACACTGTACGGTGTGAAGGTATGACTTTGTTAGAAACTTAAACAGTGGCTCCTCCGCATAAACCAAGGATGTCATTTCTGTCATGGTGGCGGAGTTGAGGGACCTGCTCAGCCTGCACCTTGCGTCATACTCAGCTTTGACTAAGGTGTCGGGGAGTCTAGGTAGCCGCTCACTAAACTGTGTTGTAGCACAGTCTGGGCTAAGCTTACCCACCGAGAAAGTTGCCTTGGCGTCAACCCAACACACCGTGCCTCCAGGGAGCAGAAGGGAAGGTAACTCTGTCTCCTGGAGTTGCGGCATAGGTTTATCTTCCGTGGCCGCTTGTAGCGTTAGCTCAGCCACTTTGGAGAGGCATGGGGTAGGAGTGTCATCATTCACTATGAACATTGCAAAGGGGCTTTTGTGGGGTGTCAACTTTGTGTTGACACACTCCCACTCTGTCAAGTTCCGGACCCAGGCTTGTTGGGCCTGGTCCCTAGGGAAGATGACTGTCTCCTTTGGGACCTTATCTTCCCTTATCATTGCCTTTTCCGTCAACCGGGCATAGCCCATGAATGGGAACTGGAGATCCGGTGGGTAGAACTCAAAGTCTTCCAACTGCCGGGTTCCACATCCCTCTATTGTAAGCATACCCTCCGAGAACGGGGCGTATGCTGCTGGCCTCCAAGGGTTATTATTCTTAAATGGGGGCAGCTTTGAGGAGTCCGGCATCGACAGGGGTTGTCTGGCCTGCCCGGACTGAGGTAGTCCCGCCGCCAGGTTTTCCTGGATACCGGCCACTAGGGTCTCCTGGTTCATCCTCCTCTCCATCAGGGACTGGATGGATTGTCCCAACGCATCAAGACTGGAGGACAGTTGAGACATAATCTCTTGGAACTTGGTTTGCACCAAGTTCCCCATCTGCTCCATCATTATAGAGGAGAAAGCCGTCGGGTCAAAGCTAGGTTCCTGGGGTCAAGCTTTTATGACCCTCGCTCTCGACCCCGGTTGAGGGGGAGTAGCTCTCGCCGAGTCCGCCACGGGTTTGGAAGTCGATGGCGTACCGGCGCGGCTAGTCTTAGCTTTTGGTTTTGTTCTTAATAGCCTTTAAGGTATCAGAAGATTTCACCTTAGGGATCACCGAGCCCAACTTAGGTCTAACAGACTGGGGCTTTCCGGTGAATCCCTGGAAAGAAGAACAATTGGAAGATTGAGACGGGCTAAAAAACAAGCCTGTAGCCCCTACACTACCTGCCTCAACAACGTTCTTACCTCCGCCCTGGTTGTCGACAACCATGGGCTCGCGATCTAAGTTCATGGCCGCCACTTCTCCCAATACTTCTTCGCCGAAACCCTCCGTGTCCTCCGGCAAAAGCGTGGTCTCCGCCTGGATCCTGGCAATGATAGGGGCCACCACCTCTGCCTCTACAGCTGCCGACCTCTTCGCTCCGGGGTAGACGAGAGAGGCCATCTCCTCGGACAGCATGTAGGGCTGCTTGGCCTTGACATTCCTGCCAAAGCCCCTGACCCAGGCCTTCAGGGCTGTCCGAGCCGCATCCTTGACGGCTTGAGGGTTCTGTAAGAGATAGTTACCTCAATCCCTAACCTAGATACTACCTCCTTAGTCTAGCATGTATCAATATGACTGTATTCAATATAACTCTCATTGTATCATTCTGAGAGTGGTACGTACCGACTCAGAGGTGAGATCACTCACAAGCCCGTAGCAAATCTCGCACCCGGAAGGGTGCCACACCAACAGGGATCCCACCAGGACCGCACATCCGGCATGAGATCGGCAGACCTTATGCCCGCACGGCTCTTGCAGTACGGCCATACATGCCGTCTCCAAGCAACGCACCATCTGTAAGTTGATTGATACAAGAGTATCACTAAATGGACCCACCGAAGATGTATCTGGTGGGGCATGCATCGCAACTCTACTGTCACCGGAGTTGACTGCGGTGGAAAGTGTGTCTAATAATATTTGTATCTCACTAGCTCCGGTGCCTAGTTTTTGTTCTTGTCATGAAATCAAGATTTAGGCCTGGTACAGACAGAGCAGGGGAAGGATGAACCTGGCCTGACTCCGCTGGCACCGGAGACACGTATTCTAGTCGAATAAGATTGTCTCAAGCCGATTCTCCGTCCCCACCGGAGTGCGGTATGGAGTAAAAAACCAAGAAGATAGAAACCAGGCGAGGGAGCTAGTGATAATAGCATGGTACTTCAGTTCTGAATACCCGGCGGAGTAGGAATGTCCACCATAGTAAATGAACCCGAAAAATAGTACGTACATAAATTTATCTTACTTAAGTAATTAAAAATACTAATATCTATACATGCGCGTAATAAAACTGCTCTATTGTTGTGCAACATTCCTAGCGCAGTATCCCCTTCCACCTAGCTATCTTTTATCTCCGGGTCCGACTACATGAGAGCAGATCAAGGAAATCGGTGAACCTTAGCCTGTATCTGATCGAAAAAGGGATCGTAGCTATTTGCATAGCCGATGCCTTCTGGTCGGGGTCCCGGTCCCGCCAGGCCGGGAGGATAGGTATGGTGAAGTAGGGCTGCGGATAGGGAACGCGATTATAGTGACACGTGGAGCGTACCATCCCGACGAGCCAGGTGGCCAGTCAAGGCTCGCCGGGGTGGGCACCCCCCTGTACCACCCACACTGAGCATGATGCGGTGGACCTACCCCCCGACCGTACTCCCTAACCCTCCCCCCTTATGCGAGAGCTCGGGTCGGCTACATGGAGTAGCGCGAGGCGAGCCGCGTCCCCCACCGAGGTGGGGGCAGGGGGAGGGAGGGCGACCAGAGGGGCGGCCCCCACATGATCAGTTGGCGCAACTACCAGCCAGGTGGGCAACCATGTGGTAGGCTTGGCCCAATTGAACAGGAGCAGAAGGCCTATAGGCCTACTATAACATGCAATACGCGCAAATAACATATTTCAATATTACTAGGATAATATGAATTACCACTCGTCCTGACGCGGGGAAAGAGGGAGAGGGAGAGAGAGAGAGAGGGAGGGGGTAATGAGTCCTCTCGAGCAGCTGCCTAACCTTCGCAAATCGTAACGATCTGATCAGGTTGGTCAGGAAGGCTCTGAGCAGCTAGCCTAACCCGCCAAATCGGCTTTTATAACTGACCTGGCTAGGAAGACCAGGGTGGCTCAAGGACCGTCATGTATAGCCGAAGCCCTCCCGCGTAATGACAAGAAGTCTCTTATTAAAGAGGCTAAAATACTAAGTAAAATATAATACAGCATCCAGCCATTCATGGTTGGAAGACAACATAAAGGATGTATAACAGGAATCCCATACCTAGGCTACCCTCTTAGAGCGTGCAGCTCGGCTCGGTAGGCTAGAATCCCCCGCGTACGGACATAAAATATAGCGTCAGGAATAAATATACATATACAGGCGGTCCCCGGGTTACGACGGTTCCGGCTTACGACGTTCCGAGGTTACGACGCTTTTTCTTAAATATTCAATGGAAAAATCCGTCCTGGGTTACGACGCTTGTTCCGAGGTTACGACGCTGACGCTTCCGACGCTCCGATAGTTAACGACGCTTTTAAAAAACGCATACTATGATAAAAACTCTTTATAGTTTAGCACAGTATATTAATAAAAATAAGTTCTGGTTAGATTACAACAAAAATTTTGAGATTATGATGATTTTCGACACTTTTTATGTTGTATTTTTCTATGTTTTTGTAGTGACGCCTCATATGCGGAACTAGTTTCCGAGCGAATGAATACATACTAGTTTACATATAACAGTCCAAAAGCGCAAATAATGAAAAAATCATTGCTTGTTTCCAGTAATAATAACAAAACGAAGTTTCTGGTTAGATTACAACGCAAAATTCAAGTATCCAAAGAGAGACATTATCCAGTAATTTGATCAGAGAGAGAGAGAGAGAGAGAGAGAGAGAGAGGAGAGAGAGAGAGAGAGAGAGAGAGAGAGACGAGAGAGAGAGAGAGAGAGAGAGGAGCGTCTTCCGACGCTCCGAGTTAAGGACAGAGAAGTGTTAGTTTCGTTAAACGGCCTCTGACTCATGCCAGTAAATGTTTTGTTGATACTAATAATATAACTATTTAAAGATACGTTTACTTTAATTAGTCTATATGATACGTAAATAGTAATCAACTGTTCTTGTAGCCCTCAATATTTGGCAAAATCGAAGTATCCAAAGAGAGACATTATCCAGTACGTAATTTGATCAGAGAGAGAGAGAGAGAGAGAGAGAGAGAGAGAGAGAGAGAGAGAGAGAGAGAGAGAGACCTTACCTTACCTTACATCTTGTTCGGGTTGCCCCAGGTCCCTCAGTGTGAGGCACCTCTAATGTCTACCAGAGAGTTGCTAGTACATCTTCCGGTATATTTTGCATTCTTCCAACTCTTGGATGGTCTGGGATGCAGTTTAGATATTTGTCGAGCTTATTCTTAAACACATCCACGCTCACTCCTGATATATTCCTCAGATGAGCTGGCAACGCATTGAATAGAGCCTGCATTATCGATGCTGGTGCGTAGTGGATTAATGTCCTGTGGGTGCTTTCCATTATTTTTCCTGGTAATAGTTTTGGGCACTATTAATCACCTCTCTTGCTTGCCACCTCTTGCTTGCTCTTTCTGATATTTTTAGTTCCATGATATTTTCTGCTATTCCTTCTATCTGTTTCCATGCCTGAATTATCATGTAGCGTTCTCTTCTCCTTTCTAGACTATATAATTTTAAGAATGTTGTAGTCTTTCCCAGTAGTCAAGGTCTTTAACTTCTTCTATTCTAGCTGTAAGGACCTTTGTACACTCTCTATTTGTGCAATATCCTTTTGATAGTGTGGGTACCATATCATATTGCAATATTCAAGTGGACTACGAACATATGTTTTATAAAGCATAATCATGTGTTCAGCTTTTCTTGTTTTGAAGTGCCGTAACAACATTCCCATTTTTGCTTTACATTTTGCCAACAGAGTTGCTATTTGATCATTGCATAACATGTTCCTATTCATCATCACACCAAGGTCTTTAACTGCTTCCTTATTTGTGATTGTCTCATTATTAGGTCCCTTATATGCATATAGCTTTCTTTCTCTGTCTCCATAATTTATTGATTCAAATTTATCAGAGTTAAATACCATCCTATTTTACCTCTGCCCAATCATATACTTTGTTAAGGTCTCTTTGTAGAGTGTTCCTATCTTCATCACAAGTAATTTCTCTACTTATTCTTGTGTCATCTGCGAAAACTAACTCACTACCGAATCCTTAACATTATTTGTCTATGTCTTCTTCAATCATTAATAACAAAACAGTATTGCAGCTAACACCGTACCTTGCGGCACACCGGATATTACCTTGGCTTCATCCGATTTCTCGTCGTTTGCAATAACTATCTGTTTTCTGTTGTGTAAAAATTCTTTTAACCATCTTCCATACTTTATCCACGATATTGTGTTTTCTAATTTTCTTCGCTAATATATTATGGTCTACTTTATCAAAAGCTTTTGCAAAGTCTAAATAAACCACTTCTGTTTCATTTCCGCTTTTCATATTTTTGAATATGTTCTCACGGTGGACTAACAGTTGGGTTTGTGTACTTTTTCCGGGTACGAAACCATGTTGTTCCTTTATTAAACAAATTATTTTTTATTAAATGTTTCATAATATTTTTCTTCATTACCCTTTCATACACTTTCATAATATGTGATGTTAGACTCACAGGCCTATAATTACTTGCCTCTAGTCTTGTCCACTTTGAAAGTAGGGGTAATATATGCTAATTTGTGCTCATCATAAATCTTGCCTGTATCTACACTTTGTCTTAATAATATTGCAAGTGGCTTTGCGATAGAATGAACTACTTTCTTTAACAAAATAGCAGGAATTCCATCAGGCCCTGCAGCAGCTCCATTTTTAATTCATTAATAGCCTGCACAATATCAGCTTCATTAATATCTATGTCAGCTAAAATATTCACTATTTTCATCCTTACTTCTATATCATTATCTTCATTATCTATTCTAGGGGTGAATTCTCTCTTATATCGTTCTGCCAGTATGTTGCAAATTTCCTTTTTTTTCATTCGTTAATCTCCCTTCAATTCTTAGAGGGCCTATTTCTATTCTTCTTTTATTCATCTTCTTCGCATATGAGTATATTAGTTTGGGATTTTTGCTTGATATTTAAATAGGGTTTTCTTCCAAGTCCCGTTTTCATTTTCTTTTGATTGTATAATCTTTTGTTCTGCATTTTCTATCTTACTTTTTAGTTCTATAACTTTACCATGCATTTTTTTCTTTTGCAAGACCTTTTTTCCACTTTCTGATTTTCTGGAACAGATCCTTCTGTCTCTTGGTATGCATGACTGATGTTTACTTTTCTTCTTCGGTATATATTTATCCACTATTTTCTCTAATATTTTATATAATATCTCCGTATTTACCTTTATGTCATCACTTACGAAAATATTATCCCAATCTTTGTTTAATTCTTTTATATTTTTACTGTAGAAGTTGTATTTTCCATATCCTTCCCACTTTTTCATTTCTTGCTTATCTCTGTTTTCACTTGCTTTGGAATGGACTGTTAATTCTATGACATTATGGTCTGAAATACTCGCATTATAAACTATTATTTCTTTAACATAATTCATCTCGTTCACAAATACTAGGTCTAAAGTATTTTCCTTTACTTTCTTGTTGGCAGGTGATTTATTTGTTGAATGTTGTATTCTAGTAGCATATCTAATAGCTTTTCAAATTGCCTCTTATCTTCTGCACTACTATTACTCTCTTTTTTATATGTATAAGTACATCCACAATCTCCTATTCGTTCTTTCCAGTCTACGAAAGGAAAGTTGAAGTCTCCAGATAGGAGAATAGTCCAGTCCTTGTGATTTCTACATATATCATCCAATTTTTCTATTATTAAGTCAAACTCTTTAGTATTAGGAGGTCTATATATTACTATGTTCATTAATTTTTCAGATTCAAATTCTACCGCTATTAGTTCACATTCTGAGTTACTATATTTTCTCATATATTTTTCCTTGTTTTTTGTCTTTCCCATATATTGCGGTTCCCCCTTGATTCCTATTTTTTCTATCTGATCTATAAGTTTGAAACCCTTTTATTTGATCATCATTCCAGTCTCTTGGGAATACCAGGTTTCACTTATATTCAATTATATCTATTTTCTTTTCAATTTGGGTTAGTTCTTCTAAGTACTCTATTTTTCTTTTTGAGTTACTCGTAACTAAACCCTGCGCATTCATCACTATGATGGTTTGCGTGTTTTTCTCCTTCATTTAATATTGGTAATAATAAGGATTTTCCCATGTCTCCTCCTGTTCTGGTATGTTGTTCTTTTTTTCATTTCCAGAAATTCTGACATTAAAAAATCCAACTTTTCCATAATATTTGTTCTTCCTTCATCATAATTATTCATTTTGTGTCTGAATCTGCAATTTTCTCATATCTGCAATATCCCCTTGCATAATAAAAACAGTTATTATCTCTTGAGTAGAATCTTGGAGCTGATGCATTGAAATTTTTGCTGGCACCTCTGCATATCTCGTTGATGGCTTGCTTTTTTCTTTTACCTGATATTCTTCATTCCTCTCTTTATTTGTTTCTTTCTTATTTGGATTTTATGCTTGATTGGTTATTTATTTGATTATTTTTCATGGCTACAGGGTGCATATATTTACATTTTTTGTGGGGGGTCGAACTTACATCCTTTCCTTCTTTTAGGTTTTTGCATATTTTGGATGTAGATCTCTGCAATCATCCTCATATCCATCTAAGTATGCACATTTACCATATATTTCATAGTTGTGACATACCTTAGGAGTTTTGTAGTAACATTTTTCTCCAAATCTGCAATTCCCTCTTTTCAAAAGGTTGCAGACTTTGTCTTTTTTGTATATTTTTTCCTCTTTCCCAGTCATTGTGTAGATCTGGGTAGAGCCTCTTCGGCATTTTCTTTTGTGGCTTTGTCATATCGTAATTTATTTTCTTCGTAGGTATGCTGCTTTATAAGCCCTCATATGTAGTATCAATGAGAGAGAGAGAGAGAGAGAGAGAGAGAGATGAGAGAGAGAGAGAGAGAGAGAGAGAGAGAGAGAGAGAGAGACGCTTTGGCAACAATGGTCTCGGGGGTTTTTATAGCTTCCTTCTGCTTGATGATCGTGGATATTGTAGAAGGATTTCGACCATACTCGTTTGCCAAATCGACGATACGAACGCCACGTTCATGCTTTGCTATAATTTCATGTTTTGCTTCCATCGAAATCATTTTCTTGGGTTTTTTCTTATCACCTGCTTTGTCTTTAGCTTTGAGACCCATGGTTAATAATAAAATAGACAAAATAACACGAAAAATAGGCGCAAATACAACGAACTAAACAACGATGTGTTAACATGCAGCACCAACAAACAAACAGACTGAACGCCATTTATCGGTCGCCTATAAACAAACTAACACTCATCGCAAAATCGTATCTCAAATATTTCGTTGTATATCAAAGCTTGTATTTTCGCAAATTTTCTGTTATATCTCAAAACATTCGTATATTAGGGCAATCGTATGTCAAGTTTCCAATGTAATTTGATCAGAGAGAGAGAGAGAGAGAGAGAGAGAGAGAGAGAGAGACGCTTTGGCAACAATGGTCTCGGGATTGACGTAACGTTTATTTTCTGAACAGATAGGACAGAGAAGTGTTCGTTTCATTAAACGGCCTCTGACTCATGGCAGGAAATGTTTGTTGATACTAATATATAAGCCTATTTAAAGATACGTTTACTTTAATTAGTCTATATGATACGTAAATAGTAATCAGCTGTTCTTGTAGCCCTCAAGATTTTGCAAAATCACTCCAGGTTGTACATAAAACTTCAAGAATGTAGTGTCACCAGAGGATTACAATAGTTTTTACCTTTCAAGAACCAGCATTCTTTTATGAAAAATAACTCCAGGTTGTACATAAAACTACAGGAAACGACATGTAGTGTAACCAAAGGATTACAAGTAAGGTTTTTATAACTTTTTATTAGTTTAAGACATATTTCCAAGCGTCGTTCCGGCTTACGACGATTTTCGGCTTACGACGCGTCTCAAGAATGGAACCCCCGTCGTAACCCGGGGACTGCCTGTATATATAATACCAACTGAAAAACTGCTAATCTATTCAAAAAAAGGCAACTCCAATTAGTATGGGAGACCAATTGGGTGCCGATATGAGCGTAAATATACGCGGGTAGCGATGCGCGAATGGCTGACCTGGGAGCGGCGTCATGCCGGCTCCCGTTCGTTACCTATATAAATATATAAATAATGACCATCGCTACCCTAAAACATGACCACATATTAGTTGTAGTACTCAACTTGGATGCAGCAGTATCCTGACGATCAGACAATTCAAAACAAAGGGAAATTGCACGAAAACACAGTGAGAGATACAACACGTGTACGCGTCAGCAGTGCTATTGAAGGAATGATAAACAGACGCTAGTTGTAGCAGTAGCAGGCGGTAGATGGCCTAGAACGGCTCCTCTGTAGACGAGGGATATTGAGAAAGGAAAAGACTAAATGGCAGGGGACCTCTGATAAGTGGTTTCACACGCCCCAGTTTCCATACCGACACCCTAAATAAGGGTGAGCGAGTCAGGAAACTCTGGCATAACCATATAGCTTTTTTCTCTAGTATATTTAGCAATATTTATACCTTAGAAATGAGTGCTATAGGAACTATTTCACGGGACGACACAGGTTAGGCTCAGAAATGTATAAGCTGATAGTTTCAGCTGAGCTGCCATGTATCCTAAGTAAAGGACTCCAGGTTTGTATGGTTAGGGAAAAATACATTTTACTTTCAAAAATGTCATATTTTTAAGAGCGTCATGGAAATGAGGCCCCACACAGGATTGGATGTACTTTCAACTTCCCATGGAAGGTACAGAAAAATTTTTTAGAATTTATTTTCTTATACCACAGGCACTTGCATATCATCCTCTTCCTACTGATGTGTTGTTTTGTTTACGTTGCCCATTCTTCAAGTTGGCCCAATTTAGGGTTGTTAATTTATATTTTAGTCCGGCCTGTAAGGGTTAAAAACTTGCAAGGAGGATTTACAAGTCTTTCCCCCTCCTCCACCATCACCAAACTGGTTGAAAGATGCATGAGGTGCCCAGAGGGTCTTCAAGAGGTTGGAAGAACCTGGTATGTCAGAGTTCCAAAGCATTCATTGTGTTTCTAGGCTGAATGACCAAGTTAGTAAAGAAGTGGATAGTATTGGGCTTGGGTGTCTGAAGAAGCTGTTGAGTGCACTCTGAAAAGAACAATTCTGCTTTGTGACCACCAACCACTAAATTTCTTGTGCTCCTTCAGCATACTCTGAGGCCTTGGAGAAACAGCTGTAGTGAATATTGGGGTCTCCATCAACTTAGTGAACTTGTCCAAGATCCTCTATATGTTTTAGTAGACTGGGTTAGGGTGTACAGTAGACTTGTTACCAATGTCATCTTCGTCTTCAGGGGCTTCCTTCTCTTGTGCTCCTTTAGCATACACCAAGGCCTTGTGGAAACAGCTGCAGTGAATGTTAGGGTTCTTCATCAGCTCAATGTAGTTGTCCAAGATCCTCTGCATATCCTTGTAGACTGGGGTTGAGTGTACTTCAGACTCATAATAGTCAGTGTCACCTTTGTCCTCAGGGCTTCCTGGAACTCAGTATCATCTGCATGAAACCAACCCAAGGGACAAAAGATATATGCATAAAACATGTATTTGTTTCTAGTTGATGTACTAACCATCGGTCCTTTACATTAGTAATTACCTTTGGCAAAGCTGGAAAACGGCTGTTAAACTCTTGAACAAGGTGGTTAGGCAAACTACCGTCCAGTAGGCGGGAATACCTGCCTGCCCAGATGTAAACATTCCAGTTTGCTTGCAGCTGTCATGCAAACATGTTTTTGTGAGCTCTTTGTCTGACTTTTGTTAAACTTCTTTTCTGGGCTCAGCTCGTGTCGCTGCGCGAAATATCCTTTAATCTATTATTTCTAGGGTAAATGTACTAACACATACCAGAGAATAAATAAAATAAAGAAAAAGGGTCAGTATAACTGACTCGCTCACCCTCCAGGAGGGTGTCGGTATGAACACTAGGCGAGTGAGACCACTACCACGAGCCAAATGCCAATAGAAATCTCCCACTACAAAATCCCTCCAAGAGGGGAGCCGACCCACAGAGTGAGCAGCTCGTACTACTACTACTCCATCCCATGCTGCCGACTGCTGCGCCCTCTGGTGGACATCCTCTTCAAGTTAGCGCACACGAGCGGTTGTGATATTTTCTCTCTGTGTTTTTGTGCCCTTTCATTGGATTTTCTATTATGGAGCGTGCAGCTATCGCAGCAGCTAAGTTAAGTACTCAGTATTTACGGTTAGTTAGTTGGTTTTTTCCGGCCTGAGACAGTATTTGCCGTTTTTTAGGTATAAATACGACCTCGGGTCGGAAGCATGGCAGCATGGTTCTGCCTCGTGATGGGTTCGTTATTGGTCTCCCATACTAGAACATCCCCTTTATTTATCTTCGATCTTTATGATTATCCGCTTTACTTAGGGTACGGTATCTCAGGTTGTCATGCTGCATGTATTTTACCTTACGTAGGCTTCTTCTATCCAGACCCTAGTCCAGGTTCTAGTATCGGCCTCTGACTAGCTTTGAGTGGTAGACTTGCCTTCGGGTTAGTCGTACACTCCTGGATTTTTTCTCCTGCTATATTGTTTTCTTTCTTTCATTTATTTATTTATATAACTGTATATTTTATTATTGTTAGGTTAGTTAGGACGTCTGGCTTAGCCTAGGTCCTGGCTCTTTGAGCCTATACTACCCGCTCATCAGTTCGGTTGCTTCCCTATAGCATCTCTCTGATCAGTTGGTTCGGCCCAGTGGGCTTATTTGCCTCGCTTTTCAGTTCAGTATGCTTCCCGATAGCATCTCCCTGATCAGTGGTTGTTCCTAGGCTTAGTTGTCGTATTTGGTCTTACCGCCTCGTGGTCACTTCGTGATCACGGGCCAGCCAGACGCCTGTCCAGTCATTCTTCCCCCCCCTCCCACTCTTCCATAGAGTCGGCGGGGGGGGGGGGGGTGGGGGGGCGGGTCGGTCTGCCCATGCTCGCTCCTCATACCGAGCCTGCCTCCCACCTCTCTCCCCTCAGGCGGAGGGGCTAGGGAGTCGGGACAGACCAGACTGGTCTCGACCTCTCCGGCTTCTCGGTCCGGCCGGTTGGTACGGAGTGGGGGGGTACTGGCCTTGCCCACCCTCCGCGCTACCTTGTCGCTCCGGGCTAGCTTGAGCCTGTATGTCTTTCTCGCTCTTTCCCATCTTACTAGGGCTCCTTCCTGATCGGAGTCCTGGTATCCAGCGGAAAGTTGAAATTAGTCCACCCAGTAGGGTGGACCGGGAGCATACAGTGGGTCTCTACTAACCTTACCGTTTTGCTGAGTTACTACACTCCGCTACGCACTGGACTTAGTCCGGTTTGCTTGTGTGTTAGGTTTAAGTTATCTTTAAGTTTATCTTAAGAACCTTAAACCATCCCCCTCCCTTACATATCTTACCGGATCTCTCCGGGATTATAGCCTATTCAGGCGATGCAGGGAGGGGTTATGCACAAATTTTTTCCGAGCTCCGGCATGCATCGGAGCTCTTCTGTCCTTTAGACTGTAAGTGATGTTTTTTAAGATACTCATGTGTCTCCCCACTTACAGGCCAACCAAAATGTGAGCATCCGGGATGTTCCGCCACACTTCAGGACCCTTGTGGACACGAAGTTGCCGGTCCCATGCTCCATGCGCGACTCCGCTCGGGGACATCCAGGTCTGGTACCATGAGACGTGTACCATATGTTACGATCTGGTGAGCCAGCTTTTGGAAGGGGTAAGTTTTACATCTCCAGTAGCTGCTCCGCTTCTTTTTTAGCGCTTAAGTTTTTTATCATATTAACTTAAGGCAATTAATTTAAGTTATACTTTAAGTTTTAGTTTTAAGTGATTCTTAAATCTAAAACTACGCCCTCTCTTCCAGCTCCGGCGGTAAGAGATACCGCACTGGCTACCCTGCGGGCCTGGGTCGACGGTTTTGGGAAAAACGCCGCCAAGGGACAGCCCTACATCCTAGAGAAGCGGTTGGGCATTATAATCTTCCCCGGAGGCAAGGCGACAGGATACGTCGACCCGATAGAAGCGGATCCGACTATCGCCTTCATCCAACAACAGCTGGCCACCTCATTAACTGATCAGGACCAGGATATCTCTACGGATGTCGCGACCTAGATATTAATGTTGAACCTATGGTAGGTATAGACGACCTGTTGGTCGAGGTAGGTACGGTGGACACCCAAGGGTCACCCTTGGGCGTAACTGGTTTTCTTCTACTCCTGCAACCTCTCCATCCTTCCAAGGCTTTACGGGTGGCGAAATATATTCTCCTCCTGGTGCTTCGGTTAGACCTAAGGTCAAGTCTAGGTGATGACTTTGACTAAGACGTCGTCGTCGTCTAAGAAGACGACTTCGGCTTCATCCTCCTCCCGTAAGTCTCCGGCTGGGAATCCCGGGAGCATCCAGGTCTAAAGCTTCTAGCTCCGGCTCTAAGTCCTCGAGGAGTAAATCCTCCAGAGAGAGATCTCGCACTCCGGCAGAATCACCAGTTCCGCTACCTTTGGTTCCGAGTCAGAGCCTCCCCTCCACCTCCGCAGCAGCTCCGGCTTCGGACTCCAATGCTGGCCTGTTGCAACAGGTGGGGGACCTGGTTGGGTCCTTAAAGAGTAGCATGGAGCAAATGATCTCTCGTCTGTCGGACAGGATTACTTCCCAGGACTCCATTATAGCCGGGCTGAGAGAAGCTCCTCTAGCCTCTCCTCCACTGTCCAACACGAGTGGATCCCAACTTCCTCCGTATGACTCACTACCTCAGTTCTCTATGAACAATCCGTGGAGAGTAGCGTCATACGCCCCCTTCCAGGACGGTCTCATCTCTATACCGGAATTTGGGACTCGAAGAATAGAGGACTTCGAGTTCTTCCCGGAAGACCTCCAGCCTCCGTTCATAGGCTACGCAAGGCTTACGCCGTCGCTATGGTGCGGGACGATAAGGTACCTAAGGAGACAGTCCTCTACTCACGAGACAGGCTCAGAGAGAATGGCTCAGGTGTTTAGAGGAGGATGATTCTAACACCAAGATACAACCATTTAAGAGTCCCTTTACCATTTTTACAATGGATGAGAGTACCCCGCTAACCGTTCCTAAACCAAGATCGCGAGGTTCGACCATCCCAGCGGCCCAGAAGGGGGAACCTATACCGCAGTTGAAGGAAGCGGATCCCACTTCTCCGTTGCTCCCCTCAGTTGGAGAATTGTGGGAAGACTTGCCGAATACATTCTCAGCTGGCAAACTCAAACCGGACTGTGCTATGGAGCAGTTTGGTGAAAAGCTACCCAGGCTCCCAGATAGCCTTATTCAGGCTGAGTTTGATGCAAAATCGCGTCTAGCCAGATCCATCAATTCTATGGCTATGTCTGAGGTAGCTACCATGGCTTATGGATCAGAACGATTTTTAAGCTCATGACAAAGCCCTGACTCAAACGGTACAGTCAGATATGTTGAGTTTGCCAATGCTCGGACGAATTGTAGGAAGCATTGTCCTACAAGAGGCAACCATTCGGCATGAACCGAATAGGTTACTCTCGTCTAGCATCTGGGGAGCAGATCTCTTCCCAGAATAGAAGCTATGGTTAAGGAGGTCCAGTCAGAGGCTACCAGGTTAAACCAGAGCCTTAAGGATCGTTGGGGGGGCCTTTCGGCTAAGAGGAGGCAAGACCTGACTCCTAAAGGTAAGGGACAAAAGAAACCCAAGGCGTTTCCAACCTTACCAGAAGAAGCAACTACGCTTTCCTCAACAAGTTCCAACAGTACCGTTAGTGCAGACAGCCCAACCCTCCACTTCTAAAGGTCAATCACAGCCAATTTATGTGATATCCCCTCAGCCTCAGCCCTCCACCTCTTACGCCATCTCTCCAGCTTACAATCAAGCCTTCGAGAGTCAAGCTTCAGAAGTATGACCGCTCGGTAGGGGTAAGGGAGGTAGAGGTAAGCGTTCCTTTCGTGGGAGAGGATCGGGAGGCCCTTTAACAGGGGAAAGCACTTCAGAGGAGGCCGAGGCGGTTACCAGAACCAATGAAGAACTTCAGGTAGGGGGGAGGCTGTTTCACTTTCGCCACCGGTGGAACTTCAGCCAATGGGCTCAGAGCATAGTGTCAAAAGGTCTGGGTTGGAGCTGGTTGACGAACCCACCTCCATCCAGACCTTTCCGTCAACTTCCTTCCAAGGAATTGACAGAGTACGCAGACGATCTCCTTCAAAAAGGAGCTATAGCGAAGAGTCCAAGGGATTAAAATTTCAAGGTCGCTTGTTCAGCGTGCCAAGAAAAAAGGCTCACAAAAAAGAAGGGTAATCTTAGACTTGTCCCGCTTAAACTTAGCCATCCGCTGCGACAAGTTCAAGATGCTCACGATCTCACAGGTGCGGACCCTACTTCCCCGTGGGGCCGACCACCACCTCTATCGATCTTACAGACGCTTACTATCATATCCCTATTGCAAGACACTTCCGTCCGTATCTGGGTTTCAAGATAGGAGACCAGACATTCTCCTTCAAGGTAGTTCCATTCGGACTCAACGTGGCACCCAGAGTGTTCACGAAGCTAGCGGAAGTGGTAGTGCAACAACTCAGATCGCAAGGGATCATGGTAGTAGCGTATCTCGACGATTGGTTGATCTGGGCCCCATCAGTCGAGGAATGCAACAGAGCTACTCTGAAAGTGATTCAGTTCTGGAATATCTAGGCTTCAAAATAAACAGGACCAAATCAAGACTCACTCCAGAGTCAAACTTTCAGTGGCTGGGCATTCAATGGAATCTATCATCCCACACTCTGTCGATTCCATCAACCAAAAGGAAAGAAATAGCAAAGTCAGTCAAGCAATTTCTAAGTCACAAACTAGCGTCAAGGAGAGCCCAGGAAAGGATCCTGGGTTCTCTCCAGTTTGCATCAGTGACAAACGTCTTAATGAAAGCCAAACTGAAAGACCTAACCAGAATCTGGCGCTCGCGAGCAAACGTCAGGTCCAGGGACAAAACTATCCTCAGTGCACTGATTCTAAAGAATCGACTTCGGCCATGGGCGAGAGTCAAGAATTTATCAATGTCAGTACCCCTTCAGTTCCCTCCACCAGGGGTCACCATCCACACAGACGCGTCCTTAAGCGGCTGGGGAGGGTATTCCCAGGTCAAAAGGTTCAAGGGACTTGGTCACCTCAGTTCCGTCAGTTCCATATAAACGTATGGAGGCAATGGCAGTGTTCTTGACTCTAAAAAGGTTACGCCCACCCAAGTACTCCCACATAAAGCTAGTCCTGGACAGCGCAGTGGTAGTACATTGTATAAACAGAGGAGGCTCCAAGTCACGTCATCTAAATCACGTCATGATAGCCATCTTCTCCCTGGCAGACAAGTTCAGTTGGCATCTTTCCTCCACTCACATAGCTGGAGTAAGAAACGTCATAGCAGACGCCCTATCCCGATCAGTACCCCTAGAGTCGGAATGGTCACTGGACAACAGTTCGTTCCAATGGATCCTTCAAAAGAGTCCCAGGGCTACAGGTGGATCTCTTCGCATCACAAGCGAACCACAAACCTACCGTGTTAGTAGCCCCCAACTGGACCCTCTGGCCTTATGCCAGGCCCGGACGCCCTGGCTCTAGACTGGAACAACTGGGAGAAGATTTAGTCTTCCCTCCAGTGAATCTCCTCATGAAAGTATTGAACAAACTCAGGACTTCAAGGGTCAAGTGGCTCTAGTAGCCCCAGATTGGCCGAAGAGCAACTGGTATCCTCTAATTTTGGAGCTGGGCCTTCGTCCTCTTCAGATCCCCAGTCCCAAGCTCTCCCAGTCAGTACAAATGAAGACTGTGTTCGCTCAGGGATTCTCAAAACCCTAACTTTATGGATTTCATGAAAATTGCGGCAAAAAGAGATGCGAATATGACCCTCAGAATATTCTATTCTTGGAATCCGATAAAAGGGATTCGACTTTGAGGCAGTATGATGCTGCTGTCAAAAAGTTAGCAACCTTCCTGAGAGATTCGGATATTAGAATCATGACAGTTAATTCAGCTATATCCTTTTTCAGATCCTTATTTGAAAAAGGTTTAGCAGCTAGCACGATTACGACAAACAAGTCAGCTTTGAAAAAAGATATTTCAATTTGGATTTAACATAGACTTGACGGATTCCTACTTCTCGTCTATTCCTAAGGCATGTGCTAGGCTTAGGCCTTCTGTAAGGCCTACGTCAGTTTCATGGTTCTTAAACGATGTTCTAAAAACGGCTTCCGAAACCGATAATGACACATGCTCGTTTATAATGCTCTTAAGAAAAACCCTATTCTTATTAAGCTTAGCTTCAGGAGCAAGAATTTTCAGAACTGTCGGCTCTATCCAGAGACCTCGGATCATATTCAGTTCCTTCCCACAGGAGAAGTCCTACTTTCTCCGGAACGTAGCTTTTTAGCAAAGAATGAAGATCCTTTGATGAGGTGGGAACCTTGGAAGGTACTACCCTTCCACAAGATGTATCTCTTTGCCCAGTTACAACCTTACGAGCCTTTCTGTCTAGGACCTCCTCATCTTCGTCGGGTCCCCTCTTTAGGAGGGAAAAAGGTGGAACTTTATCCATTAAGGCATCAGGCAACAAATCCTGTACTTTATTAAGCAAGCCAATCCTGACTCTTTCCCGAAAGCACATGATGTCAGGGCAGTAGCCACCTCAATTAATATTCCAACATATGAACTTCGATGAGTTGAAAAAGTATACTGGATGGAAATCGCCGACAGTGTTCAAACGTCACTACCTTAAGTCCTTGGAAGCTCTGAAATTCCCAGCAGTAGCAGCGGGTAACATAGTTTCCTGACTCTAGCTAGTTTGTAGTAGAAGATTCAGTCCTCCTTTCTACCTGCCTCACCCAAAAGTTCGTCTATTCCTACCTGGTTCATTTGCATTCACCTTGTGTCTTAGCTGCTTTTGTGATAGTGTAGTGGGTTGCCCCTTATTGTCTGGTTAGGGACACTCACAAATGATTATCACATTGATCTCATGGATGTTTTCCCCCTTATTTTTATGCTAGGGGATACATCATATTATAATGATTACGGGTTTTGTATATTAAGTCATATACATTCCTTTATATATTATTATTGTTGATTGTTTTTATTAATTGCTATTATACTTTTGATACATGCTGTTACACAGATAACATTGATACATGTAAATAATTTTACCTGTACATATGTAATTACCTTATGTTTACAAACATGATTAGATTTAAGGGCTGGTAATTTAAGCATATTTCTATTTTTATACCCCTGTGTATATGTATCTTTTAGCAATTATAGTCTATTCTTATATATTTTATCTTTTATTTGAGACCTTTATTCTGATTTATTTTATTTTTATTTTTATAATAATTTTATTACTTTTGTTTACAATCTTGTGCTATTTCTCTGGTACGATTTCGCGCAGCGACACGAGCTGAGCCCAGAAAAGGGATTTTGACGTAAGGAAAAATCTATTTCTGGGCGATGGCTCGTGTCGCCAGCGAAATCCCACCCTACCCATCCCTTCGCCCAAGATGTCTGCTAAACTTCAGGATGGCCACCAGAGGCGCAGCAGTCGGCAGCATGGGATGGAGTAGTAGTAGTACGAGCTGCTCACTCTGTGGGTCGGCTCCCCTCTTGGAGGGATTTTGTAGTGGGAGATTTCTATTGGCATTTGGCTCGTGGTAGTGGTCTCACTCGCCTAGTGTTCATACCGACACCCTTCCTGGTGGGTGAGCGAGTCAGTTTATACTGACCTTTTTCTTTATTTTATTTATTCTCTGGTATGTTGTTAGTACATTTACCCTAGAAATAATAGATTAAAGGATATTCGCTGGCGACACGAGCCAATCGCCCAGAAATAGATTTTTCCTTACGTCAAAATCCCTTTTTCCTGGTGGGATCTTTTCACAATTTTTGTGTATATTGAATATAATGAGTTTGATAATTATTACAGTGGACTCCCCATATTTGCAGGGGATGTGTATCAGGCTCCCCCGTCCCCACAGTTAAAATCTATGAATACTTAATCCCTCTAAAAATGCTTATTACTGCCTATCTTGAAAGTTCAAATATAACAATTTGTTGAAAATTGTATTTTTCCTAACTATACAAACCAGAGGTCCTTTAACAATAGGAATTAACTTACGGCGTAGCTGGAATTACAGCCATTGAATCTTGAACAAGGTGGTTAGGCAGTAACTACCGTGGGGATGTAAACACTCCACTTTGCCTTTTGACCCAGGTTCAGATTGAGGGGTGGCATGAGGTGGGCATATTTGTTAAAGGAGCGCGACTGCTTCTATGATTCTGATAAGAAACATAAAAAGAATGCTTATGTATAGGCTTATCGCATCAATCGTCTGACCAGCCAGTGTAAGCTGGAGTCCTATCCTCAACCCGAAGGACGATGAATGGACGAGGCGGGGAAGGGGGAGAGCCAGTCACTCTCGCATCCTTCTTACCTCTACAACAGCACACCATGGACGAGATGCAACTTGTCATGTCGAGGAGCTGGGTAAGCAAACACATCTTGCAAGCATCCACCACTGGTCCAGGGAAATGAGGTTCCAAGGACCTGTGGGCAGTCCCAGAGGGAAAGAAGGATATGGTCGCGATGACCTATCCATCTTCCTGTCCGACTTATTCTTCGGAGTGATGTCCAGTACCCATACTGGTCTATCCGTCTGCAGCGAAGTGTCTCGCGGTCTCGTATCCCACTGCAGCAAAGTCTCTCGCGGTCTCGTACCCCACTGTGGCGAAGTCTCTTCGTCTCCGCAGTGGATAGGATACCGACACTCCATGGTGGGTGTCGATGGTTATGGGTACCAGAACAAGCTAGTAGGACAAAGTAATGATTGATCTGGAACAACCGAACTAAGTCCACAGCGTAGCTCGTGACGGTCTTGGACGCTTCGACAGCTGCCGACTGACTGCGTTCGGTTGTGTGAGGCGAGCTGTCCAAGCATCCGAGGCGTAGTCACGTGACCCTCGCCTTTTGAAGGGTTTTGCCGAGAGACCATACAAATCGTCTATCTTGCCACCGATGCTGGAAGGAGAGATGATGATTCTCTCAAGGCATGTGCCCAACAGGCGAAAGTCAATTGCCTTCTAGAGACCAAGGTCCCTGATGGCAAGACATAAGTTCTCATAGTAGTTGAATCTCAACTAAGGAGAAACAACACTGTGCCGTTGAAGACGAAGGTGGTAGGTGAATGCACACCTACGTCTTCACAGCTGAATCGAGAGAAGTAGAAGTAACTCTAAAAATTCTGAACTTAGAAAAGTCCCGCCGATGACACCAACCCGCGAAGACGGTTTAATCCCTGTTATTTACAAAGGACTGAAAACGCTAAACCGCTATTTCATTGCTGCTCCTTGAGAAGTCGGAGTTGCAATGAAAGTGGAGTGCTTTTCAGTAATGAAAACACAGGGATGTACTGCCTGAAGAACCGCTTCTCATGGGCTGAATCATCATCATCTTCTTCCCAGGTTATCCAGGGAGGACATCTATATACTTGGAAGTAGAGCTGGCAGATCGGGGAACAGGCGATGTCTTCCGTTATACATATACAATTCCGGGTGAACAATGAACAATTGCACACCTATGAATATGAGATATATTTAGAAGACAAACTCAGATGTCTGAAGAAATCATTCCGCATTATCGCAGCGGCAGGTGCGATGCACCGGGAGACTAGGCTACAGACTTCTGTTATTGTGCGGTAAACAGAAAGATGATAGCGAGTCTATTGAGATATCTCTGTCTGAAAATTCTCGCATGTCCAAGGCGATGCAGTAGAGATGGTCATTCACGTATGTGAGAATTCCAGCCAACCAGAGACCTAAGTCTGTGATTGCCGGGCAGAGATTTGGTTCGGTAGTCAATCATTGTAGAGGAGAGAGACATAATCCGACCGTGCTATCTCTGAGAGCCAGCTGGTACTGGGCTGCGGCAGGCAGTCCAATACACCGCTAGCTCTCGCTCACTCATCATCCTGAGTTGCCAGGTAATCCATTCCATCGAGCACAAAAAAATACGCTCGAGCATTTGCATTTAATCGAAACGGATTTCGGTGAATGCAAACGCTGAGGTGTTGTTGTTGTAACAATACCATAAGTATCTCAAAATCGAAACTGGTAACTCCTGGGAGGTTTGCCGGGCAGTCCCGAGTTGCAGTTCAATTAAGAAGATACTATTCGTCTTGGTCACAACCCGCAGAGTTAACTAAGGTAGGTGCCTACACCTCGGACAATTCAACTGATAACAGAAGCATGTTGCGAGGGCAATATACGTAGTATATTTGTAGGTTCCTGTACATAGACCTCCATCCTAAATTCTCTTCCATTCGAGGAACAAGAATAAGGACTGGAAGCCGACACCCTTCATTCTCTAATGAAGAGAGTGAAGGAGAAGTTTTCCCCGAAGGAAGACTTCTATGGTGATAACAGGATACCGAAGACGATAGTTCAAGCCAAACTGGATGTTCCCACCTGTTCTTCTCTATCCCAGGGTTGGCTGCCTACTGAGGCGACAGACCATCAGGTCCATCCAGGCTGAGCCCTTCCCAAGATATTCTTCCTTCAGCAGCAGTGCTTTCCTCGAACGCTAGAAATTCCAGGAATTCAAGCATTCGGTGAGATTCCCGATTATGGTAGTAACAATTATCTGGGATTCTCGTCTCGCCCACTCTAGACCGTGGTTTCGCCCAAGTGTTTACAGATCGTAAAAGACCAAAACATTCGGAGAATGCTTGAAATTCCGAAGAACTCTAAGCACTCGGCGAAACCCCCACCGAATTCGTCAGACAATCATCGGGTGGTGGTTCTCCTGATTCCCATAGAAATCGAGGATGGGGCAAGATCCTTCCTCAACGACAGGGACTTACGTCTGGTAGGACCCGAAGGTCCCCCCAGGAATGCAGTCCCCAACGTGGAATCCTACGGAGAACGCTCTGCCAACCGAGCCACTGGGAGCTCGTGGATGCTGGCAGTTCTATAACTGGTGCCAAACGAGCTGGGTACCAAGCATGCTAGCAGCTCTGGTATCACTTCTTAAGATAGATGAAGAGGTTGATTGTTTTTCCAGAAGATTGATGCAATATGTCAGGACCATAATGTACCTGAAAGCTAATGCAGCAGAGGCTGCTCTGATGCCCTTAGCTTTCACCCAAAAGGAAGGCAACATGTTCTCCTGAATCTGAGTGTGCTTCAGAAATAAAGTCTCTTTAGGATGAAGGACAGCACGATCTTAATCGGAGGGTGAGAACGGCTCTTGACAGAACACCGTAGGATAAGAATGGCCCTCTGATCTACAGGTCTTGTTCAAGTAATACCCAAAAACTCCAATTAGACAGAGAGCTCACTCTTCTTCCTCAGAGCTGGTGAGCGCCCAGAAGTTGAGGATGACTGCTGAGCTCTTAAGGGAGAAAGAACGGATCCAGGTCTTGGATGGGTCTTCATTCTTGGCTAAAAATCCACGGGTAAATGACCAAATGGCACCTCCTTCCTTGCTTGGATGTGTAAAGGACTTGAGAGGTTGTTAAGATTAGGAGACAATAGATCCAGGTCCCTCTGCTTTAACAAGAGATTAGCATACTAGTGGACATCCCTCTGACTAAACTTCTTATTGGATTCAAAAGTGTCTTGCGTAGGCTCAATGACATCTCGTATAGACCTAAGATGTGCGGAACTGTACATGGCGGAAACCACTCAGGTGGACTTACAGAAACTTGTAACGTGCTCAAAAATGATATTGTTATGATACAATAAAGTTTTATGCATACTTACCTGCAGATATATACTTAGCTTTAGACTCCGTCGTCCCGACAGAAATTCAAATTTCGCGCCACTCGCTACAGGTAGGTCAGGTGATCTACCGTCCTGCCGCTGGGTGGCAGGAATAGGAACCATTCCCGTTTTCTATCAGATTCTTTCTCTCTACCACCTGTCTCCTGCGGGGAGGCTGGGTGGGCCATTAATCGTATATATCTGCAGGTAAGTATGTATAAAACTTTATTGTATCATAACAATATCATTTTTATACATTCAACTACCTTAAGATATATACTTAGCTGATTGGCACCCTCGGTGATGGGTAAGAGACAGCTAAATACTGAAATAGACAGGTAAACAACATATGTTGTAGGTACAAATAAACCTTAGTTCCTACCTGATTAAGCGGAAGACTTCGTTGCTACTGCCCAGGAGTCTGCTTCGCTTCAAGAGCCTCAGCGAGATAGTGATCTATGGCTAAAAGATCTTGTGGGTCTGCCAATGGGGTCTTATCCACTTACTCGGCAGAGCCTAAATGGCCTTTGTCAATAGGTGCTAATCCACTAATATGACAATACACCTGCTTTAAAAGCTATACGAGGAGCAAAAACATACATCCCGACCACCTGATCCTAACATCTGTGTTAGTTCTAAAGATTGTAAGGAGTATCCCCAACTCCTGACAACAACCCAAAAACTCAACACCACCATATACACACACACACAAGTACCAAAAAAAAAATTTTGTACACCCTTATTTGTTGGATATTCCTCAGTTCCTTCTGACAAAAAGCCACGGTCGCCTGTGCGACGCCTAGTGCCTTTGACAGTCGAAAACCAAGAACATCTCTAACTATAGGGTTTACGTACATACACAATAATTAAGGATCAGTCTTTGCTCCAAGTCCAGCACCGTATCCGCTGACACAACGGACGAGAAAGAAGCACTTCTCATAAGTTACCCTGACATCCTTCAGGTAATGAGATGCAAAAACTGAATTGCATCTCCTATATGTCGCTTCGAGAATATTCTTCAGCGACATATTCCTTTGAAAGGCTAGAGACGTAGCAACCGGTTGAACTTCATGAGCTTTAACTCTAAGAAGTTTGAAGGAGTCATCTGGGCAATCATTGTGAGCCTCAGTAATTACACTTCTTACAAAGAAGGCTAAGGCATTCTTAGACATGGGTCTTTAGGATCCTTTACAGAACACCATAGACCCTGTTGACAACCTCCCAGCTGCTTCTTTTTACTCAGGTAAAATTTAAGGGCTCTGACCGGGCAAAGGAACCTCTCAATTTCTTTGCCTACTAGGTTCGACAGGTCCTTTACTTCAAAGCTCCTGGGCCAGGGCTTGAAGGATTTTCATTTTTCGCCAGAAATAAAGTCTGGAACGAACAAATGGCAGCCTCACCTTTAAAACCAACCCTAGAATCAAGAGCGTGTATCTCGCTCGTTCTTTTGGCTGTAGCGAGAGACAACAGGAATAAACATTTTCTCGTAATGTCTCTGAAGGAGGCAAGGTGCGGAGGTTCGAACCGCTTCGAGGTTAGAAATTTTAGGACTACGTCCAGATTCCAGCCCGGGGTTCTAGGAGTATTGATTTTTGAAGTCTCGAAAGACCGGATCAGATCATGAAGATCCTTATTATCAGCTATTTCTAGGCCTCTGTTCCTGAAAACAGCTGAAAGCATACTCCTGTACCCTTTTATAGTGGATACGGAAAGATGCAATTCCTCCCTCAAGAAAAGAAGGAAATCTGCAATGTTGTTCACAGAGGTATTGGAGGAGGACAGCTTCTTCGATTTACAATATCTCCTAAAGACTTCCCACTTCGATGATAGACTCGTATAGTCGAAGGTCTACGGGCTCTAGCGATAGCCTTTGCAGCTTTTTGAGAAAAGCCTCTCGCTCTGACGAGTCTTTCGATAGTCGAAAGGCAGTCAAAGTGAGAGCGGGGAGGTTTTGATGATACCTCTCGAAGTGGGTTGTCTGAGCAGATCTGCTCTGTTTGGAAGAGATCTGGGGAAGTCCACCGTCCATTCCAGTACCTCTGTGAACCAATCTTGAGCTGGCCAATATGGGGCTATTAGAGTCATCCGCATCCCCTTTGAGGCCACGAATTTTCTGATTACTTCGCCCAGAATTTTGAATGGGGGAAAGGTGTATGCATCGAGGCCCGACCAATCTAGTAGAAGGGCGTCGACAGCGAATGCTCTCGGATCTTCTACTGAAGAGCAGAAGATGTCTATCCTTTTGGAGAGGAACGTGGCAAACAGGTCTATGTGAGGTCTCCCCCATAGAGCCCAAAGACGTCGACAGACCTCTGACTGGAGGGTCCACTCTGTGGGAAGGACCTGGTTCCTCCTGCTCAGTCTGTCTGCTCTCACGTTCCTCTCTCCTTGGACAAATCTCGTGAGGAGGATGATGTTTCTCTCCTTTGCCCAAACTAAGAGATCCCTCGCCAGTTCGAAGAGGGAGAACGAATGAGTCCCGCCTTGCTTTCGAATGTATGCCAGAGCGGTGGTGTTGTCCGAGTTGACCTGGACCACCCCGTCTCTGACTATTGATTCGAAGTACTTGAGGGCAAGGTGTATGGCTATCAATTCTTTGCAGTTGATGTGCCATGACATCTGCTCGTTCGTCCAGGTGCCTGACACTTCTCTTGTTCCTAGCGTCGCACCCCATCCCGTTTCCGAAGCGTCTGAATACAACACTTGGTTTGGGTTCGGCACGGATAAGGACACTCCCTCGTTCTTTTTGAGAGGGGCTAACCACCATCTCAAGTGATTCTTTACCTCAAGAGGTATCTGGAACGAGTCCGAAAGTTGTCCTGTCTTCCAGTTTCATACTTTCTTTAAGAAGAACTGCAGGGGGCGAATATGAAGTCTCCCTAGGGGGAAGAACTGTTCCAGCGAGGAAAGAGTTCCTAGAAGGCTCAACCATTCCCTCGCTGAACTTTGTTCTCTCCCTAAGAAGTTTGAGACTTTCATAAAGCCTCGTATGAGTCTTTCCTGCGAAGGAAAAACTCGAAAACCCCGAGAATCCATCTGAATCCCCAGATAAACCAGGTTCTGGCTGGGGATCATCTGAGACTTCTCGAGGTTCACGAGTAATCCTAGAGATCGAATCATGTCTAAGGTCGTTTTTAGGTCCTCCAAACACTAAGTTTCCGATCTGGCCCTGATTAGCCAGTCATCTAAGTAAAGGGAGATTTTTATTCCCTTTAAATGAAGCCACTTCGCTACATTCTTCATTAGGTTCGTAAAAACCTGAGGAGCTGTGGATAGGCCGAAACACAAGGCCCTGAACTGAAAAATCTTCCCCTTCATTACGAAACGAAGGTACTTCTTTGACGAGGGATGAATGGGAACATGGAAGTAGGCGTCTTGTAAGTCCAGGGAGACCATCCAATCTCCTGGACGTAGGGCCGACATCACCGATGCAGAAGTCTCCATACGGAACTTCTCTTTTTCTACAAATCGGTTCAGAGCACTTACATCCAGAACCGGTCTCCACCCTCCGGCAGCCTTCGGGACTAGAAAAAGGCGGTTGTAAAATCCGGGAGTGTGTGGATCTAGCACCGGCTCGATGGCTCCCTTGTTCCACATTTCCTCTACCATCTGAAGGAGCGTGTTTCTCAGCACAGGGTCCTTGTAACGAGCTGACAGTTCCCGAGGAGTTGACGTCAGGGGAGGTCTGTCCCTGAAGGGGATACGATATCCCTTCCTCAGAACCGACATAGACCAAGGGTCGGCTCCTCTCTTTGCCCAGGCTTCCGAGTATTCCAGTAGCCTGGCGCCCACTAGTGTTTGGAGGTTCTGCATTGCCTTTATTTTCCCTTCTTAAAGGGAACGGAAGGCTGATCTTCCTTGCTTGTCGGAAGTCTTCCTTTTGAAGGGGGGTCGTGTCTTGGGACCTCCACGAAAGGGCTGTTGATACGGATGTGAGACTTTTTTTAGCAGCCGTCGTAACCGTTCTGTTCTTCTTTGCCGATTGGACAAGAAGGTCTTGTGTCGCCTTCTCAGTAAGTGAGTGGGATATTTCCTTCACTAACTGAGAAGGGAACAGATGTTCTGATAAAGGAGCGAACAGCAAGGCAGTTCTCTGAGAAGGAGAAACAGCCTTGGTCAGAAAAGAACCAAAAACCGCTCTCTTTTTTAGTATCCCTGCTCCAAAGAGGGAAGATACTTCTCCAGAACCATCCTGGACTGCCTTATCAATACAGGCCAGAATGCTATGAAGCACTTCTGGGCTAAGACTTTCCGATTCTTGAGACTCTTAGAAAATTACCCCAAGGGACCAGTCTAAGAAATTAAATACTTCCAGCACGTGGAAGAGTCCCTTGAGGAGATGATCCAAATCAGACATGCTCCAAGTAGATCGTGCAGAGGATAAGGCTTGTCTCCTAGAAGAGTCTACCAGACTCGAGAAATCCGACTCCGCAGAAGCAGGAAGAGACAGGCCCATATTCTCTCCTGTTTCGTACAAATGTCCTCTCTACCTGTCAGTCTGGAGGGAGGCATACAGAAGACAGTCTTTCCTAATTCTTTCTTGGAATTATCCAAGAACCTAGAGATTGGAGAGCCTTCTTCATTGAAATGGCCGGTTTCAATTTCAAGAAGGCAGAGGACTTATATGGCTTATTGCTCGAATAGAGAGAACGAGGAGAAGGCGGTGCGGCAGGGCTCAGCGACTCTCCGTATTCCTGGAGCAGAAGTGCGGATAAAGTCTTATAATTCGACAGTCCTTCATTAGCTGGGGCTTCGTCTTCCGAGATATCCTCTAGCTCGAGCCCAGCTGAAGGAGAACGATCTCTTGCAACGGACAAACACTCCGTAGGTCGCACATATTCTGAATTAGGAGAGCCTCTATTCGGGGAAGGACTGGCGGAAAAAGACTCTCTACGTTCTTTTGTAAGAGAGCTGGAAGTCCTTTCTATTCTCTTACATGATATCACCGATCTTTCCTTCTGAAGTCCCAAAGAGGAAGATCGCTTCCGAGGAGAACTCTTGGAAGGCGATTCTAGCCTGGAAGGTTCCGCATGTCTGGAACGTTCCGCTTTTGTAGAAAGTTCTTCGCGCTTGGAGAGTTCCTCTTATGCGGAAAAATTTGCTCGTCTGGAAAGTTCCGCTCGTTTGGACTGTTCCACTCTTCCGGAAAAAGATTCCGCGTTGGAAAGTCCCCAGTGTCTTAAAGGCGATCCGCGCTTTGAAGTTCCCGCTTGTTCGGAAGGATCTGAGAGCTTGGAAAATTCCGCTTGAGTGGAATGCTTGGAAAGTTCCGAGCACCTGGAAGGCGAATCATGTCTGGAAGCTTTCGTGCGTCTGGAAGGTTCCGCCTGTGTGGAAGGTTCTGTGCGCCTGGAAAGTTTGGAACGTTCGGAATGTTCCACTCGCCTGGAGGATTCCGCGCGCCTGGATAGTTCCGCGCGTCTTATGGAAAGTTCTTCCACTGGTAAGGAGAGTTCGGAACGTCCGCGATGTTCCGAGGCGCTTGGAAGGAAACTCGTGTTTGGCACGTTCTGTTATCGTAGAAGATTCCGTGTGTCTGACCATTCCGAACGCCTAATAGGCTCCTCACCTTTGGAAGGTGCCTCTTGCTCCGGAAAAATCCATGGAAAGGTCCTTCAGTTCGTCTACTTCTTCGTTCCTGCACATTCTCTCCTCTCTCCCGGAAAGTTCTCCTTGCCTGGAAAGGGCTTCTGTCCTAACTGGCGCTTCTCGCCAAGATGGTTCTTCCGGGTCTGAAGAAAACCACTCATCTATAGGAGCTCGTTGCTTGGGAGAAGATGGAACAATTTTAGGAACCTCTCGTTTCGAGGGAGGCACCTCTGAGAGCGCCGCGGACCTCTTTATAGGAAGGGAGTTATCCTTCCTACAAGGTTTCTTGGAAAGAACTCCAACCAATGAGGAGATCTGTTCCTGCATTTTTTGTAGGATCTGACCAGTAGTCGCATCCCTGTCCGTGTCGGAATGAGGGGTAGGGAGATCTGAAGGTGTCTGAGATTCCCTTACAGCACTTGGAGTCAAAAAGGTTCTCTTTTTTTTTTTTTTTTTACTGAAGAAGCCTCTTCAGGAAAGTGTTCTGGACTTGAGTCAAGCGCCGTAGCTTTCCAGCTCCTCTTCAAGGGTTGAAGGGGCCGAAAAAGAAAGAAAAATTCGTTGTCTTTCCACCCTCTTCTAGGTGAAGGCGACTGACGACGAAAAACACTCACGAAGGATGCTTTTCCTGTAGCGATCCCTGGCAGTTTGGGGCGGTCGTAACAGAACCTGCCGAAGGGACGCCTGACCGGTGGGGAACCTCTACAACCTGCGTACGGCTTTCGACATTCCTTCTCCTCTGGGCCAGGGAGCTTGGAAGACCTGGAAGCGTTGTAGAGCCGATCAGACGCCCCCTCCACTACACTGGGGACACTCACAGCACTGTCCACTGTTAATTCACCACTCTTACCTTCTAATGCCGCCATTTTGACCTGCATTCTATGAAGGGTAGCCTTCAGATCCGCAATTTCCGATGCTGAATCTGTAGGATTTAAAATGGGTGAAAGGGCAGAAATAGGGGGAGAAGGATTAATTAATGCATCATGGGGAGAAGCTAGAAAGCTAGAAACTAGTTCGCTAGACCTAGATCTACTTCGGCTTTTGGAAGCTTTCCTCAGCCTATCCCTTTCTAGCTTCTTCATATAAGAAGTAAGATTCTTCCATTCTTCTGCACTCAGGTTCTCGCACTCCTTACAGGTGTTAGAAAAAGAACATTCATACTTCCTACAACGCCTCCATACAGTGTGAGGATCTACCGAAGTTTTTGGCATTCTTACCCTGCAGCCCTCATTCACACACCTCACAACAACACTCGAGTCAGACATTCTTAGAAAAATCCAAAATCAAGTTCAAGAAACGGTCCACAATAGCGTATGCCAATACAACGATCCAGGTACGTCACCAAAAGTCGGTCAAGAAGATCAATTGCGATGAAAAAAGAATTCCAGCCAGGAGGTACCAACAACAATGTTGACAGTACCGGCGACAGAAAGAATCTGATAGAAAACAGGAATGGTTCCTATTCCTGCCACCCAGCGGCAGGACGGTAGATCACCTGACCTACCTGTAGCGTGTGGCGCGAAATTTGAATTTCTGTCAGGACGACAGAGTCTAAAGCTAAGTATATATCTGACAGGTAAGTTGAATGTATAAAAATTCAAAATCCTGGGGACAGCAAAACAGTGGCCTGTCATCAACCAGGCTAAGAAAAATTCTTTGCAGGTCAGACACAATTCTCTAAAAAGACAAAAGTAGCTCGAGAGCAGATGCTAGAAGTCTGGAGCGGAGTACTAAAATATTAGTGCTGAAAGCTCTGGAACAGGTGTCAGGCTTTCGAGAATCTGCACTTGGTGCTTAGGAAGTTAATGTCAGAAGCTTGGAAGATGAATTGTTGAGGGACGGTTTATGTCATCTTCATAGTACGACAGCTACAGGAAAAGAGGCTAGAGGGAAACCAGGAGCTCTATTGTGCATTTATAGACCTAGAGAATGCATACGATAGAATACCAAGAGAAGTGATGTTTTGGTGTTTGAAGAAGAGGAAAGTCCCAGAAAAGTTGGTTAGGCTGGTTGAGATGATATATCAAAGAATGAGCACAAAATTAATAACAGCAGTTAGGGAAACAGAAAAATTTGAAGTTAGTGTTGAAATACACCAGGGGTCAGGATTATGCCCCTTTTTTTTGTGCTGGGTCATAGGTGTGTTGAATGAAGAGATCAGGAATGAAGAGCTGTTGGAGTTGATGTACTCCGATGATCTGGTGATTACTGCCTAAAATGAGGAAGTCCAACAGAGAAGGGTTGGAGAGTGCCAGGAGTCTTTCGAGAGGGTAGGCTTAAAGGTGAATGTGAATAAAACAAGAGGTTTTAGTGATCAGTAAGGAAGATAAGACAGAATAGTAATACAAGAAAGAAGAGAGTCATTTATAAAACAGGTGGAAAAGTTTAAATACTTAGGATCTACTTAAAGCCAAGAGGGAGGATACAAGGCTGAAGTTGACAGTAGGATAAAAGCTGCATGGGGGAAGTGGAGAGAGGTAGCTGGAGTAGTATGTGATAAGCATATGCCAATCAAGCTAAACGTCAAGATCTACAGCACAGTGATAAGAACAGTGTTAATGTATGGATCAGAAACAGGCTCTAAAAAGAAAAGAGGAAGTAAAGCTTAAGCAAACAGAGATGAGAATGCTGAGGTGGATCATGAAAATATCGCTGCTTGAGAGACTGGAAAATGATGAAATATGAAGACATGCAAGCTTAGTAAAGATTACAGAGGTGATAAGTGTGTCATGACAGAGATGGTATGAACACGTGTTGAGGATGGATGATGAGGAGGGAATGAAGAGGGCTTGAAAGGAACCTGTTTGAGGAAGAAGATCAAGAGGGAGACAGAGAATTATATGGCGACATAAAGTGAAGGAAGATATGGAGAGAAGAGGTTTGGTGGAGGATGATGCCTTTGATAGAAGGCAGTGGAGAAGGTGCATCAGGCAACTGACCAATAGTGTAGGGATAATGGGGGAAAAAGAAGAGCCCAAGAAAGTTCATGGCATTCCTTGGGACTGTATGAAAATTGGAGGTAGAAAAGCAAAAGTCTTGTATGCAGTCTTTTAACTAGCTAACATCTTGGTGGACAACAGAATTTCCAGAAGAATCATCTACTGTAGTTCCGAGCAAGAAGAAAAAAAAGGGGGGGGGACAACAAAATTTCCAGGATCATCTACTGTAGTTCCAAGCTAGAACAAAAAAAGGGGGAGTGGCGGCTAGCAACTTGCAGACCATCCAAGAAAAAAAAAAAAGGGGGGGGGGGGGTGGGGGGGGAGGGTCTAGCAACTTGCAGACCATCCAATAACAAGTGAGATTCTCTTGGAAGATGGAAAACCCCCAAAAATCCAAGAGCTGAGACTGAAGTCCAAAAGGGGGGACTCTTAAGACTGGGGCTGTGTTCTGAGGAAGAGGATAACACTTCCTAAAGAGGGTTAGTTCCATCAAACAAGACATTTCATCAAACAAGACACTTCTTGCTCTCTTTCCAACTAAAGTGAAACTCATAATTCCTTGGAAGACTTCTTGGAAACAAAGAGCATGCCAGAGGAGGGAGCTTTCTTCAACAAGTTCATAACTCAGAACACCACAGTTCTTGTCCACAAAGGACACGACTCTGAAATACTAATACAGGCAGTCCCCGGGTTACGACGGTCTCGGCTTACGACGTTCCGAGGTTACGACGCTTTTCAATTATATCATCAGAAATTATTTTCCAGGGTTACAACGTGTGTTCCAGGGTTACGACGCCATGTTCCAGAGTTACGACGCCTACAAACGCTGATCTGGCAGATGAAATATGACACCAAAAATGCAAAATAATCAATTAATTTTTTAATTGTTTTATTTTGATGAAAAATGCATAAGAATGCAACCTAAAGCATTAAGTAGGTTTTTCTTAGGATTTTTGACAATGTTCCGGCTTATGACGATTTTCGGCTTACAACGCGTCTCAAGAACGGAACCCCCGTCGTAACCCGGGGACTGCCTGTAGTTGTTCAAGAGAGGGCAATGACATCTCAGCTTGAACTTTAGGCAAAGGCCTAACAGACTGAAGAGAGAGAAAAGGTTTGTGAGTGAACTGTTTGTTGCTAGAAGGCGGAAGTCTGATATGCAGATTAGGAGCCGAGCACTCTGACACTGGACTCTTGGTGGATGGTGGACCAGGCTGAAAATGCTAAGCAGAAGTTTAAGTTCAGTCTCAGAAGAAGAGGCATCCCTTCCAAAAGTCTAGGTTCGGACAGCCACTAATGCAGGTCCGACTTAAATCAGGGACTAAGGGAAAAAATGATGGTGTCCAGCTGTGATTCCTTATCCCAGCTAGTCTTGTGTTCAAAACCTTGATCTTTTCCCTTCAAAGGGAGACAAATATCAGTCATCCTGGGACACATGGACATATTCAAGAAAAAACTGATATTCATGGCCAGAAAAGGAAGACAAATATAAGAGAGAGAGGACTACTAGACTGTCTGGTTCATCTGTCTTAAACTTCATCTTAACTGAAGAGAGAAGGGAGCTGTGGGCCATGCAGACTCGCTGACGATTCTGTAGCCTCACAAGCAATGCGTTGAACTTGCATATTATCATGTAGACCTGAGGACAACTGAGTGGACTAGTAGCCAACCCTTCTGATCCTTGACAGTCATGTAGACACGAGGACATCCGTGCGGGATAGACTTCACATTGGACTTGATACCAATTGCATGGAGTTGACAAAACCTTGTACAGACCCAAGACATATGTGAAACTGTATGTGACAGAACTAGTAATTGGTATGTTTTAAAAGCTTGGAAAATCCATAAGACACAAAAGCCTGGTCATAGGATAACAGTGGTCTGTTCAAAATCAGGTGTGACAAATTTTCCTGCAGTCCAAAACAATACCTTAAACAGGGACCTAAACTTCCAGCAGCGGGAGCCTAATACTGGCTAGATCAGTGGTTCTCAATCTTTTTATTATCGCACCTCCTCTAAGAGATGGTCCTTCCCTCCATGCCCCCTTGCATCTAGTAGTATGAGTAAATTTCCCTCCATAATTCAAGAGAAAATGGAAAAAAATCAGAAAAAGGGTGTTTGTATTCTTCTGGGAATGAATTAGTGAGATACTTGTCACTGCTACTTAGCTACTAGATCTTGAGTGTATGGTTGAAAGCCAGAGAGTGCACAGCGGAAGTCCCCTTCAACATTCAGCCTGTTTCTATATTTGGTCTTGAGAACAACAAATGTGGAAAATGAAGCTTTACAAAGATACATGGATCTGAACATACTTAGGATCTGAACGAGTCCAACTAGAATAGTAGACAATACGAAATATTCGTATGGACAACTTTCCAATGGCTGTCTGCCGAGACCTGGCACTAGCAACAGGTTCGACTGAGGGAGGGCAACTACCCGTGGGCAAACTCCACCAACCTCACTTGGACTTCCTGTATGCTGCCTCCTGGCAGGAACCTTTGTCTAGGAGCGTTAGCAGGAGGAGCAATCACCTTCTCTACTACACAACACTTCATCATTACAAGGTTAATTTCAATTACATAAACTTGAAACAAGACTGGCAAAGGCACCGGAAGGAAGTGAAGGAGCCAGGCAAGGGAGGGAGCAAGTGGATAAAAAATAAGAGGGCTGGCAGCAAAGGAGACAAACTGGATGTGGGAAGAATTGCCACCAGACGATAGATGGTGCCAGGCAAGCTAGTGGCTCAAAAGCCAAGAGTTCAGAAGATGGTTAGCACTACTGGGCGCTCGGAACCAATTTTGGCTGCCAAATCGTCCACAAAACCCCATCGCAACCAAAACCAAGCACAATTTCTCTCCTTAATATATTCTGCCCTTACACTTTTCAGTTCTCAGCAAGGGAAAGTGTGATAAGATGTTTAAATAATTCTTTATTGATAATTCTTTTGGGGTAATTATCTATGACTTGCATGTATGTACGTATTTCATTACCGAAAATATTGGTTCAGTAGCGAACTCGATGTTTACGCTCATTACACTGCTCGGTAAAGGAAAGGAACAAATGATTGTAAATTTGCTACTGTAGCAAAATAGTATAATAAACTTGAATCAGATCTTAATATCAAAACAATAAAATATATACAGATCCTGAAAGCTATAAGCTTGAAAGCTACTCGAAATCCAATTAGAAAACTGACTAATAATGAAAATAGCTGCTGCAAAGATCAAATGTTTACATTGAAACCAGCAGAAACAGAATAAGGTTATCTGCTAAGTCATTCCTAGTACTATTCCCATTAGCGGGTGGGACTGGTCATCTACACTAAAGCAATTGAAGTGCCAGCACAAATTTTGAATTTAAGCTGCCGCAACAGTTTGAAACTAATAAGTTTGTAATTACTTGGTAAGTTACTTATATAAAATATGAGTCCTATAACCAATTCAGCGAGCAAATCCTGAAGTACAAAACACTCCTGAATGACCAGAGGCAAAGGATCTTAACTTAGTAGCAAATTTTAATAGCAACCTGAAATTTGTAAACTAACCAAGTAGCACTATACAGGCGGGGGTTCTGTTCTCAGTGGTGTGCTGATAAGTGAAAACTTACATTAACCGATTTATGGCGCTTATGGTGCTGATATGTGGTTAATGGTGCCTCTCTGTTAGGTATGTTATGTCATCATAATTCTATTATAGGTGCCTTATGGCTCTGATACCTGGAACATGGCGTCACAAATTGCTAATTTTTTGGCGCTTCCAGATCGCCATTAACCCTTAAACGCCTACTGGACGTATTTCACGTCGAGATAAATTGTCTGTCGGGTGCCGACTGGACATAATTTACGTCGACATAGAAAAGTTTTTTTTAAAATTCGCAGAAAAATACTTATAGGCCTACCAGCCAAAAACTTTTGAATCACGCGCCTTGGGGGATGCTGGGAGCTCACGGATCAAGGTGCTGTTTTGTTTACAATTGGTACGCAGGCGCGCGAGCGCGAATTTCTTTCTTATCGCACTAAAAAGTATCAGTGACATCTCAGAAATTATTTCGTCACTTTGACACAATTTTTGCGCCATTTTAAATTAGCTGTTACATGGAGTATTATATATGAAAATGTGCACAATTTTCTGTAGAATACAACGAAAAAATACTCATGATTGTAGCTTTTATCAGTTTTGAAATATTTTCATATAAATAGCGATAAGTGCCAAAATTTCAACTTTCGGTCAACTTGACTCTACCGAAATGGTCGAAAAACGCAATTGTAAGCTAAAACTCTTATATTTTAGTTATATTCAATCATTTACATTCACTTTGCAACAAATTGGAAGTCTCTAGCACAATATTTCGATTTATGGTGAATTTATGAAAAAAACTTTTTCCTTACGTTCATGCGGTAACTCTTCCGAAAAAATCATACAAGCGATTGTCGTAATGTTTGCACCATTTTAAATTAGCCGTTACATAAAGTTTTATATATGGAAATGTCACAATTTCATGCATAATACAACTAAAAACTACCCATGGTTGTAGCTTTTATCAGTTTGGAAATATTTTCATATAAATAACGATAAGTGCCAAAATTTCAACCTTGGGTCAACTTTGACTCTACCGAAATGGTTGAAAAACGCAATTGTAAGCTAAATCTCTCATATTCTAGTAATATTCAATCATTTACCTTCATTTTGCAACAAATTGGAAGTCTCTACCACAATATTTCGATTTATGGTGAATTTATAAAAAAAATATATATATATATATTTTCCTTACGTCCGCGCAGTAACTCTTCCGAAAAAACCATATGTGCGATTGTCGTAATGTTTGCACCATTTTAAATTAGCTGTTACATTAAGTTTTATATATGAAAATGTGTGCAATTTTATTTAGAATACAACAAAGAATAATTGAAGGTTGTAGCTTTTCTCATTTTTGAAATATTTGCACATAAATCACGATAAACAGAAAAAAAATTGACGTTCGGTCAACTTTGACTCTACCGAAATGGTAAAAAAATGCAATTGTAAGCTAAAACTCTTACAGTCTAGTAATATTCAGTCATTTATCTTCATCTTGAAACAAATTTGAAGTCTCTAGCACAATATTTAGATTTATGGTGAATTTAAAAAAAAAACTTTCCTTCCCTCCGCGCACGGATTCTCTGCCGCAAATCTCCGAAATGCGTACGTTGCATTCCCGGAATATTTGCTCCGTTTCATATTAGGCGTTTCATAGAGTTTTATATATGAAAATGTGCACAATTTTATGTACAATACAACAAAAAATAATTGAAGGTTGTAGCTTTTCTCATTTTCAAAATATTTGCATATAAAAAAATATATAAAAAAATTCTACATTCCGTCACTTTTAACTCGTCCAAAATGGTCGAAAAATGCAATTGTAAGCTAAAACTCTTACAGTATAGCAATATTCAATCATTTATCTTCACTTTGAAACAAATTGGAAGTCTCTAGAACAATAT
Organism: Macrobrachium nipponense; assembly: GCF_015104395.2. Classification (NCBI taxonomy): domain Eukaryota; kingdom Metazoa; phylum Arthropoda; class Malacostraca; order Decapoda; family Palaemonidae; genus Macrobrachium; species Macrobrachium nipponense. Next base: position 47,193,788 of record NC_061108.1, read on the forward strand.
TTAGATTTATGGTGAATTTTTGTAAAAAAAAAAAAAATGTTCATGTCCGCGCGTTACGAATTCATGCATCATTTTGTGATAATATTTTCTCTCAGTTGCTTTGATTGTTTTATAATGTGTTACATACCAAAATGATCGCAATTCAGTGTACAATACAACGAAAAAAAATAACTCGTTAGCTTTAGCCGTTTTGCTAACAGCGCGATTTGTAATAATTAATTATATTTGAAAGTTTTTTGTTTTCGTGCTATCATATATAGGACTGTTTTTATTTGATATATATATATAGTTGATAAGTGATTTTTTTTATTTTTTTTTATTTCTGATGGTTGCATACTAAACTTCAGGCAATGACAAAAAAGGAGCCAAAAATGAACTCTTAATCTTGAAAACTAAGTGCGCTGTGATTTTTTGAAAAAAATATTTTTTTCCGCTTCGGCACTCACTCCTGAGACCCCCTCGGCATACGGGAGACTATTTTTATTATACCCCTTAGGCGTTTAAGGGTTAACCGAGTTTGCCGATAACCTGGACTGCCTGTACTACATAACCTATGTCACTAAATAAATAGGTGAAAAGATGGCTCTTCAAAAAAGTTTAAGACTTTCTTTACCAAGCTGCAGCAATACATAATCACTGTAAGATCAAAAGGAATAGTACTTATCACAGTTTAATTATTCAGAAAGCTTATACTGAAAATTACAAAATTTAAGAATAAGCATCATCATGGATCAAGTAAGGGAAAAAATTGGCAAAATAGTAAATGGAAAGGCAAAATTAATGAAGTGAAGATGTGAACAGCTAAGGCTGGTTGGCAGTCACTGGGCCTGTACGACTGACAGGTACAATGGGAGTGATGTTTTTCCCTGGTTGCAGAGCTTTGGAATCCACATGTGCAAAAAAGCAAATTTACTGTATTTTCTTCTTAAGGAGTGGGTCTGAAAAATAAAGCTGATGCCCATTTAGGTATTCGTAAAATTAGGGATGAGCCCAAGTATCAGTATTGGCTAGTTTTTGTGGTATCGGTATCAGTGAATTTCTGGCCGATACCAGCTGATAATTTTGTCATTCCTATAAGAATTTACAATTCTTCTAGGCTTCCTAAAATGTATATATTAACAAAGCCCACCAAATAAAATTTGGCTTAATATTAATTTTCTGTACCTCTTTTTATTTCTAGGATAATTATATTGAAAATTATCTGTAATAAAATTATAATTTTAACTTAGTTCGGATGGTCCCAGTTCAGTATGAGTTGGAACTTGAAAAGGGATTTGGTATCGCTGCATCCCTACATAAAATAACAGATGTTTGCAACTGAACAAATTCAAGCTAAAATCAAGTCAGTCAGGAAACAATTTCCTAACGGCAACAAAGACTCGTGAGAAGTGAGTTTCTCACTTAACTCACAGACCAAAGCCCTTAGGCATGCATTTCAGAAGGCTTAACTTGAATTATGGGTTTGCACGTCACAAAAACTCGGTTTATTACAAAGAAAATTTTACCTGTCCTTCATGTAGTGGCTGACCAGCAAGATCTAACAGATACAGTGCTCTTTCAACTGGGTTCAGCAAACAGTGATATGCTTTATTAATTATTGAAGAGTGTTCCAGAGCATACTGCTTTTCAGTCTGTCAAAAGAAATTTAAAATTAATACAATAGCATAATAATACTGCCATATAAATACAGTATCATACAGTACATTATAAACTAATCTACCCGAAAATTATTGCTATGATATCCTACATAAAACATGCTCACTCTCTCACTCTTATTACTATATGTGTTACAAGAAAAATTAATGAATGACTTTATTCCAAATATTGTATATACAATGTCTAGTTTTATTTTTCATACATATAAGCCAACATCTTCAAACAGTATCACCTTATCTTCATGGACAGTTGGGTTCAGCTCCTCCCAAGTAAGATATTAAATCCAATAAGCAACAAAGACTGGCACACAGTCTACATGATACACTACCCTGGAACCAACTTGAATAACTTTACTGAACAGCAATTCCATATAAAGCAATTAATAGCCAGTCCAACCCAGTATTTTGTAATTATCATTCAATTTAAATATCAATTTCCTTATTGTTCAATTGCAAATACATATATCTGCAAAATGAACTGCTTCTAAACATTATATATACTATACAATAAAGTATGGTAGATTCTTCTTACAAAAAATAATTGAAGATGATAAATTGTATTTTTCCTAACTATAAACCTGAGGTCCTTTACATTAGAAATTACTCTCAGCGACGCTGGAAAATGGCTGCTAAACTCTTGAACACAGTGGTAAAGAAGTAACTACCTTCCAGTAGGCAGGAATACCTGCCTGCCAGGATGTAAGCATTCCAGTTTGCCTTTCGGCCCAAGTTTCAGATTGATGGGTGGCATGAGGTAGGCCTAATGCGTAACGGACCTAAGGTTAGCATATTTAGGAAAAATGATATTCTTATAATAAAATAAGGTTTCACATATACTAACCAAACAATTATATAGCTGTAAGCTCTTACCTGGCAGTAAAAAATTCTAATTATTTGGCGGTGGGGGTGCTGCTGTCGTTAGTGTAGGTGAGAAGGGACCCACCTACTTTTGCGAACACCCCTTACTGCTGAGCCAACTGTCATCAATTCGTTGAGCCATGATGTCCATCTGTGGGAAGGAGGGAGGGCTCTCATTATGTATTTGTTTGGGAAGTATAGTGGAAACCTTATTTTATTATAAAAATATTTTCACACAAGGGACTTACCAAACAATTAAATAGCTAATTCACATTCCAAGGAAGGTGGGTAAATGGACTTATTATTTCCAACCTTAAATAAGTTATTGGTTTAAAAACAATAATACGCTCACATTACAGTGTTTGCAGTACCTTACCTGGTGAGAAAGCAGCTGCAGGTGGATACTGCCTCTGGCTATCGCTCTCATCACCTGTAAGAGCATGGCAGTAATGGTCAGGTTTGTCCCTACTAATGGTAGGATCCTGTAACCACTGAGGTTCACCGAAGGTTAACCAAAATAAACAGTTTGCCCTTGCCCTAGGCAAAGACCAAACAACCAATCCAAAAAAGTTGATAACCTTAAAATATACAAGGCGAGGAGATAGATGGGAAGGGGTCTCCCTATGCTTCCTCTCCCAACACCATGCTAGCTATAGATAACAGCCCCAACCTACTACAGTTTTAAAAAACTTGATCGCCAGAATGTCGTTTGCAGAATGGAAGACACTGACACATTGTGTCTAAAGGCTAACAAAGTCACCACTGCTCAAATTTCGTGAGCTTTCACCTTCATGACATTTAGGACTTTCTCTTGGACTTGAGAATGGGCTTCCAGAATAAGTCTCCTTAACCCTTTAACGCTGATTGGACGTATTAAACGTTGATAAAAATTGTCTGTCGGGTGCCGATTAGACGTATGGTAAGTCGATAAAAAAAAAGTTTTTAAAAATTCGCAGAAAAATACTTATAGGCCTACTAGGCGAAAACTTTTGAATCACGCACCTTCCGGGATGCTAGGAGTTCACGGACCAAGCTGTTGTTTTGTTTACCAGCGTGACCCAGGTGTGCATGCGCGAAATGCCGCCTCCTCGCATCAGCCAGCATCAGCGACGCGTCGTCCGAGAGCGATCTTTTGCCGCAATCGTGTTTTGCCGACCTTTTGCGACAGTTTGAGTATTTGTGGTGGTACAAGACATACATAGAGATGTCTCAACGACGTATGGAGCGCGAAAGGCGCGTTTTACCCCTCGGGAGGGGTAAAACAAAAGCAAAGCATACGATGAAGCTGGCAGAGAGCGATGACGAACACGTCCTCCACACACACGGCCAAAAGCAAAAGTGGTTCTTCACCTCCCAGTCGCAGGGAGCGCGCACTGTCGGACAAGCAGTCAACTACCGAACTCCCTTGTTCGAAGCTTACAACCGTCCAGCTGCCGCTAGTTACCTTCCTATTGTAAAAGGACCGAAAGGTTTGTATATCGTACCGGAACAAAGGAATGTTATGATATCTGGCAATGCATGCATAGATTGGGTGAAGAGTGGTCAAAGGCCACTCACCTACGCCACCACGTCAGTCTTTTCTTTAACCGCCTGGGCGAGAGTCATGGTTAACCTCTCTTGGCCTTTACCCGGTTCATTGCCCGTTTCGCATGTGTTTAGTGTGTGTGTGTGTGTGAGTGTGTTTGGCTGATTTTAAGGCTGCTTCTGCTCCTTCTCAACCTCGTCAACGGGTGTGCCCCGGAATTCCTGGTTTTCCGTGTTCTCGTTTTTTGTTTTGTTTGTTTGTTTGTATGGTGCTTTTACGTTGCATGGAACCAGTGGTTATTCAGCAACGGGACCAACGGCTTTACGTGACTTCCGAACCACATCGAGAGTGAACTTCTATCACCAGAAATACACATCTCTCACTCCTCAATGGAATGGCCGAGAATCGAACCCGCGACCACCGAGGTGGAAAGCAAACACCATATCAACCACACCACTGAGGCGTTGTGTTCTCGTTTTTAGGCTTCGGCGGTGACCGATCCCCACATCACGTGTAGCAGGTGCTGTTCTAATTTTTGCACTATAACGAATCCTTGCACAGAATGCGGGCATGGCCTACAGAACAGTAGAAGTCTTTTATAGCAAGAGAGAGCAGTGATGTTAGGGTAATGCATCGCTGTGTGGGCACTTGCATGGACTAATGAGTCACTTTTCACTTGATATTTAATTGGTGAAACAAAAATACAATTCAACATTTAAGCATACCATTCAAAAGATCGAAGTTTCATCAACAAAATGAGATAAATGAAACCGCCATAAGAACTAAAATAAGCATGTGACGTCTTCGTAAAATATGTGTTCAAGGCAGTTTTTTAATACAATATGGCGTGGTCTTGTCTCGCAAACACCAGGCATACACTGGTGGAGATGTCCTTCCCAGCACTCATTTGAACAATTATTTGTGTATCTGTAACGTTTATTGCTTTTACTCAATATTGCAGTTGTAATCAGCACAATAAAACAACATTTAGTTGCCTATATTAGTGAAAGTATGAGACATCTTATTCCCACAATCATATTTTGAACTGAAATGCATTTTTACCTTGTCATCGGTGGTTTTATCCTTACTGCCATCACAAATGAAACTCCACAGTGCTTGTTCGATTGTAATTTTACACATTTCGTTCTTAATTCACTCCAAATTCAACTTAAAATATATATGTGAGTTTGTTCATGGTGGGAATAATTTTGTACGTCTGGCAGCCAAACGGAGACCGGAGTCCGCCGGATCGAATCCCAAGTCAAAGAAGAGGCCTAGGAAGTTCCAGTCCTTCCAGGCCCCTCAACAACAGACTCTGGTACAAGCGGTTCCGGTATCTCAGGTACCGCAACCCTCAACCTCTAAGGCGCAGCCAAAACAGCAGTTTGTGCTGCTGACACAGTCACCACAACAGGCACAAGCTTCAACCTCCTATACTGTCTCCCCTGCTTACAACCCGGCGTTTGAAAACCAGTCGTTTCAAGCCTTCAACAGGTTTGGCAGGGGTAGCAGAGCTAGAGGCGCCTTCCGTCAACGAGGCGGCGGAAGAGCCACCAGCCAATTTTTTATAATTGTATGGCTGAAACAAATGTAGTCTAATGCATGCTACGGATGCCAGTCATTGTTGCCAACGCCGATGCCTTTACAAACTGTTTCCATGAATTCTAGATGTAATAGTAATGCAGTAATAACAATAAAATTGCTCTAATATTTATGTACTATATATATATTACAAATCGATACGCTAAATTCACTTGTTTCCACTGTTTTTTGTAAGTCTTATCCCAGTTTGGAGGGTAAACACAAAAAACAATTGGCAACACCATAGCTATATCACAGCAAAACCGATGAAATTTGTGACAGGAATCTGGTTACTTTTACATCAACGAATATTTTCAAATGAATTATCATGAATATGTAATAAATATATGCAATTCATAACCTTATTCTGGTCTTTAACTAATTATTTATATGCTATCTACTCATTCTTCTTCTTCTTCCTCAACAAACGACATGTTTTCCCAGCCGGAGCTGATACATCTCATCGTTTAAGATTGTTGTGAATAAAGTGTCCCGGCGTCTATGGGTACAAGTGGTGTGCGGATTTGGCACAGGAAATGGAAAGTTTATGGACGCAAGTGACTCTGCAAACACCGAGATGGCTTCTACACGTCAGGTGTTATAAGTAAAATTTCGAAAGCGTCATGGAGGTAAGTTTGCACTGCGCATGGCTATACTTTCATTAATTTGTGTTTAACCGGAAATTATGGCATTATTTTGTGACTTGAAAGAAAACAAACACTTCGAGAGGAAAGTAGAGGTCTCGATCTGGTGTTTCCACACTGGTTGGGTTATGACTGGTGTCTAATTCAGGATACTAGAAGTGCTAAAGTTATTTTTTGGGAAAGTGTCCACGCAGCAGTACAGTGTCTGCCTGTCCGCACAGCGGTGCATTATCCTAGTTTGGAAATGCGTGATGAATTTACATGAATGTGAAGCAGTGCTAAGACCCTAGTACCTAATTATTTCACCAGTTTTGTGGTTCTCCAACCAAATACCCAACTTTCCCACTGTGGTCCCTCAAACTGTGGGATATTAGGATACTAGGTAGGGGAAAAAATGAGTGGACTACCTGGGCCACTCTTGCCTCCTCGTTGGCCCACCTTCCAGAAAAAAGTTATTTAACATGTCCTGGCACCAGAGATGGACACCAGTCACGAGTCACTGGTTGTGGAAGCAACACCTCGAGAACTCTACTTTCCTCTCGAAATAAGAGTTTTCTCCCAAAGTACAAAATAATGTCATAATTTAAGATTAAACAGAGGTCAATGACAATCTAGCCATGCGCAGTGCAAACTTTCTTCCACGACACCTCCATGATGCTTTCAAAATTTTTACTTAAAACACCTTACGTGTAGAAGATTGACGCCATCTTGATGTTTGTGGAGTATGTTTGTGGAGTAACTTGTGTCAATACTTTCCATTTCATGTGCTAAATCCGCACACCAATCGTACCCATAGACGCTGGGACACTTTCTTCACAACAATCTTAAACGATGATGACGTTCACCTTCGAGTCCAAGGAAACTCACGATTTTTGGGGAGGAAAGTTGAGTGCGCTGCATAATTTGAAAGAAATAGTTAATTACATGAATGTATTATGTATTCATGATAATTAATTTGAAAATATTCGTTGTTGAAAAAGTAACTAGATTCCTGACTCAAATATCAACGGTTTTGCTGTGAACAGTAGCTACGGTGCTGTTGCACTCTCCTATTTTTTATCAGTGTTGCCAATTGGTATGTGTTTACCCATCAAACTGGGTACGTATAAGACTTACACTAAATCGTAGAAATAAGTGAAATTATAATCTATTTGTAGTATATATACATACTATTAGAGCAATCTTATCATTATTGCATTACTATGAAAACTAGAATTCATGGAAACAGTTTGTAAATGCTTTGGCGTATGTGTGAAGCTCCACTAAATTGGCAACGATGAAATTTTGTCATTCCTAGCATGCAAGCATTAAAGGTTACATTTATTTCAGGCATAAGTACAATTATTAAAAATAAAAGACAAAATAGTAATATAGACTTGAATCAATACAAATTGCGATAAAAAAAAATTGTTGTCATACCGGTGCTTTTGGCAGCCATATGTATGTACAGGGTGTTCATAAAGTCCCAATACCATTTCAACTACTTATTGCTCAGAAACCATATAACATAGAGTAATGCAGTTTTGCTGAATGTTCTACATTCAAGTTTACATTCAGAGCACTTCATTCTACAAAAAACTGCATTACGTACTCAGTTACATGGTTTCTGAGCAATAAATACTTGTAATGGTATACTGAGCCTTTTTGGACACCTTGTACATTAAGACATAAATTGTTCCCGCTATGGCTTCGCTGTCAACAATCTCTCAACATATTACAAGTGCAATTTGGAGTGAATTAAGACCAAAATGTGTATACGTAATTACAATCAAATAAGCACTGTGGAGTTTCATTTGTGATGGCAGTAGGGATAAAACCACTGACTACAAGGTAAAAATGAATTTCAGTTCAAACCATGACCCTGGGAATAAGACATCTCATACTTTCACTAATATAGGCAACAAAATGTTTTATTGTGCTGATTACAATTACGATCTTGAGTAATATCAATAAACGTTACATATATATGCTAATATTGTTCTAATGAATGCTGGGAAGGATGTGGTATCAATGTCAGTTACGAAAGGGACCGGATGTGAGAGACGCCATATTGGATTTAAAAACTGCCTTGAAAACATATTTTACGGAGACCTCACATGCTTATTTTAGTTGGTATGGCGCTTTCACATATCACATTATGTTGACAAAACTTCAATCTTTTGAATGGTATGCTTAAGATGTAACTGTATTATTTTTCACCAATTAAATATTGAGTGAATAAGGGTGATCTGCCTGAGTACGGTGGAGTCAGGGTGGTTGTTTCCCTTATTGGCTAAAGGTGGGCTTCACTAGAGGAAATAACCGACTAGACTAGCTGATCCAGTTTTGGCCATGTGTGGATCCACCCTCTGAAAAAGTACTTTAACACATCCTGACACTGGAAATGGGCACCAGTCACGAGTCATCAGTGGTGAGAGCAACAGCTAGAGACCTCTACTCTCCTTTCGAAGTAAGTATTTTCTCCAAAGTTAGAAATTAAGGTCACATTTTAAGATTAAACAGAGGTTAATGAAAGTCTAGTCATGTGCAGTGCAAATATACCTCCATGACGTTTTCAAAATTTTTACTTCAAACACCAAAAATTTAGAAGATTGACGCCATCTCGATGTTTGCGGAGTCACTTGGGTCAATAAACTTTCCATTCCACGTGCTAAATCCCATAAACGCGTTGGCACTTTCTTCACAACAATTGTCGAAAATGACACCAACCGTCTGGCTCATCCAAGGAAACTCACTATTTTTCGATAGAAAGAAGAAGCGTGCACTAGATAATTATTTAAATAAATAGTTCAATATCAGTATAAGGTCATGAATTGCATAAATTTTTTACATATTCATGATTATTAATTTGAAAATATTCATTGTTGAAAAAGTAACTAGATTTCTGACTCAAATATTATCAACAGTTTTGCTGTGAACAGTACCCAAAGTGTTGTTCGCGTTCTCCTATTGTTTATCAGTGTTGCCAATTTTTATGTGTTTACCCTCCCAACTGGGTATATGACTTACACAAAACTGGTGAAATTAGCATATCTATTTGTAGTACGTACATACAGGCAGTCCCCGTCTTATGGCGTTCCAAGGTTACAACGCTTTTCAATTATATTTCAATTATTTCCAGGCTTACGATGCAGGTTCCAGGGTTACAATGCTTATGACGCTGACCTGACGGAAGGAATATGACTCCAAAAATGCAAAATAATCAATATTTAAAAGTTTTTTTATGAAAAATGCAATAAAAATGCAGTTAACACAGTTTTTAATACACCAAAAGTATGAAATGTAAGGTTTTCTTAGGATATTTGACGATGTTCCGGCTTACGACCATTTTCGGCTTACAATGCGTCTCAAGAACGGAACACCCGTCGTAAGCCGGGGACTGCCTGTATACACATTAGAGCAATTTTATCATTACAGCATATTGCAATAAAATGAAACCTAGAATTCATGGAAATAGTTTGTAAATGCATTGGCATATGTGTGAAGCTCCACAAAACTGGCAACGATGAAATTTTGCCGTCATCTGCTCAGCGATGACAAGGCTAGAAAGTTGGAATGTATCTGATTTAGAAATATGTAATTTTCTGGGGTTAATTTGGTTGCAAAAAGGGATAATAGACATGAATTAAACATTTTGAAGTAACATAAAATAAACTAAATAATGAGTAAAGTAAACAATTAAGGGAATAAAGCTTTGCACCTCATAAACAGTGTGGTCGTGTGCTGCCCGCAACTGTGTTTGAGGAGTGAGCGCTTAGGAATCAAGAACCACAATATAGTTCAAGTGCAATTTGGAGTGAATTAAGACCAAAATGTGGTTTTATTGTGCTGATTGCAACTGCAATCTGGAGTAAAATCAATAAACGTTATATATATATATATATATATATATATATATATATATATATATATATATATATATATATATATATATATATATAATATACATATATATATATATATATCATATATATACATATATATCCTATATATATATATATATATATATATATATATATATCGCTAATAATCTTCAAATGAGCGCTGGGAAGGATGTGAGAACCACGCAAGTTATGAAAGGGACCAGAGGTGGACAACGCCATATTGGATTTAAAAATTGCCTTGAAAACATATTTTACGAAGACCTCACTTGCTTATTTTAGTTCGTATGGCACTTTCATAGATCACATCATGTTGACGAAACTTCAATCTTTTGAATGGTATGCTTTAAGATGTAATTGTACAGGCAGTCCCAAGCTTACGACATTCCAAGGTTACGCTTTTCAATTATATACATCAGAAATTATTTCCAGGTTTACAATACGTTCCAAGATTACGACGCTTGCAATGCCCACCTGACGGAAGAAATACGAATCTAAAAACGCAAAATAATCAATATTTGAAGGATTTTTTATGAAAAATGCAAGAAAGATGAAGTTTACATAGTTTTCAGTACAGCATAGCATTAAAATGACAACTATACAAACCTGAGGTCCTTTTACAATAGGAAGGTAACTAGCGGCAGCTGGAATGGTCGTAAGCTTCGAACAAGGGAGTTTTGTCAACATAATGTAATACCTATATGAAAGCGCCATACGAACTAAAATAAGCATGCGAGTTCTTCGTAAAATATGTTTTCAAGGCAGTTTTGAAATCCAATATGGGGGTAGCCGCGTGACTTGCCGTTCATAACCATAGACAATCCACCATCTTTCCCAGCCTTCCCAGCACTCATTTGAACAATGTTAGCGTATAGCTATATGTAACGTTTATTGATCTTACTCAAGATTGCAGTTGTAATCAGCACAATAAAACATTTTGTTGCCTATATAAGTGAAAGTATGAAACTTTTTATTCCCAGGGTCATGATTTGAACTGAAATTCATTTTTACCTTGTAATCGGTGGTTTTATCCTCGCTGCCATCACAACTGAAACTCCACAGTGCTTATTTGATTGTAATTATACACATTTTGGTCTTAATTCACTCCAAATTGCACTTGAACCACGTTGCGGTTCCTGATTCCTAAGCGCTCACTCCACACACACAGCTACGGGCAGCACACGAGTACACGGTTTATGAGGTGCAAAGCTTTATTCCCTTAATTGTTTACTTTACTCATTATTTAGTTTAACTTTACTTTATTACTTCAAAATGTTTATTTAATTCATGTCTATTATCCCTTTTTTGCAACCAACTTAACTTCGAAAAACTACAGATATTTCTGAAGTACTTACGAGCAGATGACGCAACGGCAAAATGACTCATCATTGCCAATCTAGGGGAGCTTCACACATACGCCGATGTATTTACAAACTGATTCCATGAATTCTACTAGTTGTCATAGTATATAGTGCAGTAATGATAAAATTGCTGTAATATGTATAACAAATACATACGCTAATTTCACTTATTTCCCCCGTTTGTGCAAGTCTTATACCATTTGGAAGGCAAACACATACCAATTGACAACACTGATAAACAATTGAAGAGTGCAAAGAATGCCGTAGTTCCCTTGGATAGTAAGTAGGTAGTGGTTGGAAGTCGCTGTTTACGATTGTTGTGATGAAAGTGCCCCAGTGTCTATGGGTACAAGTGGTGTGCAGATTTAGCACAGGAAATGGGATGTTTGTTGACATAAGCGACTCCGCAAACATCAAAATGGTGTCAATCTTTGAAATATTTTTAGTTGTAGCTAAGTAAAAATTTTGAAAGCGTCATGGGGGTAGTAGTGTGCACTGCGTTTGGTGACACTTTTCACTAACCTGTTTAATCTTAAAATATGGCCTTAATTGCTAACTTTAGAGAAAATACTTGGTACTTCGAAAGGAGAGCCGAGGTCTCGAGCTGTTCCTTTCACCACCAACAGCTCATGGCTCATGACCATCTCCGGTGTCAGGACGTGTTAAAGTACTTTTTCAGAGGGTGGCCACAAACGCGGTAATCAGTGGGTTGGCCAGACCAGTCGGTTGTTTACCCTAGTAGGTACCCATCGCCAATCCTACGCTAGATTACCTACCTACTTGGCTAGGCCTAGGTACCATTATTCCCCTTTCAATGTTTCTCTACAAACTAGGCCTAGTCTACTCTGTAGCTTTATATGACTACCTTAATAATTTGATCTCACCTCAGTAGCAAGAGAAAATTTATCAGGATGGATCTTCGCCTGCAACTTCCGAAAGATTTGCGTCAGAGACTTGGTGTCAACCGCAAACACTTTCCCAATGCCAAGCACTTCAAAATAATTTAAAGTTTCGTCCAAGGGCTGCAATTTGTTGCATTCGTCACAAAAGTTCTTAATTCTTTCACTTACTTTCCCACAGTGCCAACATTTCACTTGTGAATCTGAGCAAAAGCACTTCGGATGCAAAATACTACTACTACGTTCCGGGAAGGGTGGGAGTAACTGTTCAACAATTGCCGTCTCTTTAACAGTTCTTGTATTTCCGGCACCCCCATTACACAATGTTGAAAAGTTTTGTATAAAATAAGATCTCTCTGCGTAAGTCAAACTTGGCAGCACTTCTATCAGCTTGAAAATCGCCCGTCGATGCATATTTGCCTTGATTAAAAGAGCCATGATTGTTTACATTCTAGCTTGAACACTATAGTAGTCTTTGCGTCGGCGCTCACAATTTACGAGTTCACTTTTTACCTTCAGGTGACCATTGCTATTTGTGTCATTCAATATACTGTGTGCAGTATTTGTCGGCCTAGAAATTAACCAAAAGACTAAGGTTAAGAGTTTTATTTATGGCAATTTCAACTGAACAATAAAAGTTTCCTCTAAAGTAGGGCCACGTTCATTAGCAAAATTCTTACGCGTAGACCACGGATAGAAGTGTTAGTTGCACTTCAAAGCCCTATTGCAGTGTATCAAACATTGTGCTGTTCCTAATTATTTGAACAAAATACATACCCTAAAATATCTTCTTCATTTCAATAGCTAAAACCGATGAGATACGTTTTGATGCTTAACTACGGAAAATAATTGAACATACCCTCATATGAAGAGGAATAAATCATCCATTGGCTGTTTCCAGTTCTCTAAAAAAGCGAATGAACGCTTTGAAGTTGTATAGGAATGGGATTCTCCAAGTATTCAGTGTTTTAGTGAACTTGGTAAGGCGCGCGTGTTGTTTCAATGTGCTTCCGGCGGTAGTGTTTATTAAAGAATGATGGCGATATATTGTCAGTGAATTATTGTGTCTTATCGTTGTGGTTGGTCGCCATCTGCTAGGAGAACACTGACAACGAGGAAGTTGCTAGTTGTGCAGGTGAGAGGTGCAACAGGTTGTTCTGATGCCTGGTGAGGTTGCCTCATCGTTTGTTTTATTTCCTGTGGTTTGCTTTTCTTTAAATAAGAGTGACAACTATTTTCAGAAGTATCAACTGATTGCTCCAGCCTTTGACAGTATGCATCTAGAGAGAAATTGGTTTTAAGTGATATAATATGGTAAAATTAGCACCAAATACATTAGGACAATGAACAAACTGGTAATTAGAGGACTATCGTTAGGCTGACGCTCAGCGGGATGCCTGCTGATTAGTGGAACGTTTCCACTTGCAAATATGACTGTGACTGTCTTGCAAAACAATTACTTAGTCACACACCAAGTTTCAACTGACCCACAGAAGCGAACTGTATCCAGTTTGCAGTTGCGTGTGCGTTATCCGAGGGAGAGTTAATTAACGCTTTGCAGTGTATAACAAAAATGCCAGCTTTAACGTATAAACTACGATGAATGTTATTAAAATTATATTATTTCACAAACAACCTAAGTTTTTCATTTATGTCCATGACATAAAACAGACTTGGAAGTAGGTACCATGACAACGTAAAGACGCATGCAAATATGTTGCCGGACTACCATAGAATGTTAGCTGTTTAGCATCAATAAGACACTTCAAATTTAGGTAACTATTTACAAACGTTAATAATGAATGCAAGGAATTGCATCAACTCAAGGATATATAAGAACAAGAGAGGGACATAGAGCGCGTAAATGTAGCATTTGTTTTTAGACCGCAAATTATTAATGGGACTCGTTTGATTGAAAGGGCCATAGGAGAAAAATAATTGTTGCTAATTATACTGACCATTAAAATTCTCCATTTCCACAAGTTTTTCGGATAAGATTCTTGCTAGGTAGGATCAGTCGCTATGTCAGCCTGGTGAAAAAAAAAAAAAAATACAATGCATGTAGTCAACTTACAAGTTCCAGCGATTCATTTAGGATGGGGAAAGATATTGCACAGTTTGTCCAAAGGAGGAAAGAACGCCACAATTAACTGGTTACCCAGTATTACGTAGTGGATGGTATGCTGTGCAATAAAATGGGAGCTTCCGACCGTTTACTTACACCATGAAGGATTAGAGTACACTAAAAGAAAGGGTGCCGGGACCTTGTACGAAATTGTGGACTGTGGGATATCATAACAGTCGTTAGTTACGAACTGGTGATTAGGCACCGGCTCTTCCCTCTTCTCTGCTTCCTGAACGTCATCGTCGGCTCTCTTCCCAAGACCCCTTTCCTTCCAATCGTTGGTTGTTATTGGCGAGGAAAGGATTTAGATATGATATGTGACCCTCATCGGTTTCTGTTGTTTCTGTAAGTGCTGCCATTTCGACAGCCCCGTGCTGGAAGCCTTCACTTGTTCGAATCAGTTTAAATCATGTGGAATTGCAAATTAGAGTATGTATATCAGTATTATTGAATAAAGGTTTTATTTCCTTGTATGGTGTTGTAAATATTTATCAAAGCGCGCTCTGGCACAGGTTCTTTGATTTGTTTCGTTATTCTTCTTATAGTTTTTGCTTGCTCCCAGTGCAAGCTAAGATAATTTTCCCAAAGCTTTTGATAGCCTTTTCAGTTTTCTGTAAATGAAAACTATTGAGATTGCTTTGTCTGTCCGTCCGCACTTTTTCTGCCCGCCCTCAGATCTTAAATCTACTGAGGCTAGATAGTGCAGCAGACAAAACATTTTTTTCCCTTAAATTCTGCAGCTAATGATACAAGCATGAAATTTGGTAATACATATCTTCTCCATTGGCCACTTCTTGAAAATTACTGGGTGTCCACTCAAAATTCCAAAATGGCTGCCATTTTTCAAGATGGCCGCTAGAAGAGGTTTTAACATGGGTCTCATGTGGCTCTAGTCATGTTTTTATGCATTTGTTTTGGCTATACACATTTTAGGCAAAGTCACCCAGCAAAAGTAATGTATTTTTGTTAAAGATTTCATGTAGCATAAATAAAGAAAGATTTCATCCAGTATGGCAGCCAAAAACCTTTGATAATCGTGTCTCAGGATTCAGTTGGCATGAACAAATGTCTTCCTGTTCAGCATAATAGTTTGCAAGTCTTAGATATAATTTAGGTGGTGGTTTTATCTTTAGTTTTAGTTTAGAAGAATGAATGTCAGCACACAACCAGGGCACATTGGTGACTTCACTGCTATGTCATTCAGCATGGGAACCAGTGGCTTGAGAAAGAACAATTTCAAGTGAAGAACGAGATGTATATCCACTGGTTCTATTAGAGCTGGTTAATTATATAATTAAAACCAGCTTGAGTTTGGATGGTCCTGCCATATTTCCTCTTGCAGTCATAACCCAATTATACCAGCAGCGCCTGGAACAATTGGACATAGCCCCACCCACTGTAAATACAGCAAGATTAAAGGACAAATTGTTAGCAGAAATCCCTGAACTAGAAGTGAGCTACTTCCCTTGGAGAAACATGTACCTTTAGTCCTTTTCAGGCATCTGACTACTCAGATACACTTGTGATTGCTAAAGCAGCAAAGATACTAGCAAAACTTCTTGTGGCACAATGACAGCAAGTCAGAGTTGTTTCACTTCCTGGCAGACAAGATTGCTCAAATGTCTGCACCAAACTTGGTTATTGTTACCAAGGGAACCCAAGCACTAACACTCAAAGTGAGTCTTTTTGAACTAGACAAATGTTCTCATGAGGAGCCAGACAGCCACAACTTCGTCCATGCCTGATATGCTGGAGGACAGGGGAGCAAGTCTATCATGGTCAAAGCCAATGACACAGATGTCGTTGTCATTGGCCTGAGTTTGTTCCCAACTCTGCAAAGCATGGGTCTGCGGCAGCTGTGGCTCACATTTGACCAAAGACAGAGCCTTCGATGGATTGGCATTCACAACCATTACAACAGTGTTGGTCAAGAGAAGGCCAAAGGGCATGACGTTCTTCCATGCATTTACAGGTTGTGATGGGGTCTCAGCCTTTAGAAATAAAGGAAAGAAAACAGCATGACAGATGTGGGACATTTTTCCAGAGGCTACTCCAGTTTTTTCCAGAGTCAGTAAATACCCACCATCCGTCGAAGATGGTGATTTGAAGATTCTGGAAAAGTTTGTAGTCTTCATGTATTACAGGCCAATATCTGTTGACAATGTGGATGAGGCCAGACTTAACTTGTCTGCCAGAAAGCAGAGACCATATGAAACCATCCCTCCATCTAGAGCAGCTCTGCATCAGCAAACCAAACGTTCAACATATCAGGTAGGTTTTGTGTGGGGTTAGACAATTTTGCACCAGCCAGAAGCACAGTCCAGCTGACTGGGGCTGGGAAAAGATTTGCAAAGACTGGAAAGTGTTCTTGACAGTCAACTCCCCCCATTGCAAAGAGTTGTGAACAGCTTACAAAATGGCTGCAAGTCTGGTTGCTGTGGCAGGTGCAGATGCTACTGGCTTGGGCTTACATAGTTAGTTATTTTTATTGACAAGATATACAAAATATAAGTACAAACTTGTCCCAAAAAAGATACAATAAAAAAAGAATACAGAGTAGATAGCTATCTCTTCTTTTTCTTTGTAAGTACAAGGCCCATAATGACAAAAAATACAAACATCAAGTACAAATTACATCAGCACATAATATCATATACACGAAAAAGTAAAGAAAAAATATCCACCTATAAACCCAGGCTTATTATTGTTAAGTCTTAAACACAATGCTTGCAAAAAAAAGAAAAACCTACTTGAAGAGAAAAACATAAAACAGAAGACAAAGCCGCATATTATTTATAACTAAGAAGAACTTCATAAACATATGCACCCAAATCAGCAATATCATTACTTTCATTTAATAAAGTATTCAAAGACTCGTAACTTAAGTTTGGATATTTATGCCTACACGGCATTGACAGAGGACAATTGATCAGAGCGTGTGACTCGTCCTGAATAGTGCTATTATCACAGGCACACACCCTTCATTCTGGAGGAGTTCGGCTCCACCTACCCGTTTCTATACAAAGGTTATGGGACATTAACCGTAAGCGACTGAAAGCTACGCGAATGTAATCAGCGACATAGAATTTATCGGTATATAATCTATGAACTTCTAAGTTGGGATTCAGTTTGCTTCTGTAACATATTTAGTTGCTGAAGTTGGTCTATTTCTAATTGATGATATGATGTCGTCTAGTGGGTCAATTTGGTCATTAAAGGTTAGGGAATTTTGAATAAATCTGTACCCAGGGGAATCTGCATCCCTACACATTCCATATACAATATGAAAAGGTTCATTCACATCAGGGTCAGACAACTTTGACATAAGAAAACGTTTCGGTTTTTTGTAATAGCTGCAAAATGTGAGGTGTAACTTTAATGTTGCAAATGATGCTTCAGATATAATATATCTGAATGTGAATTTCGTCTAACTAAAGGGTGGCACCATGCATCTGTAAAATCTGGAGTTCATTTCAGGCTTAAAAAAGACACTGAGACAGTGCCGAACATTAGTTTACTATATCACACTCCATTATAGTCTTGTGCTTGTATACTTTTCAGTAGCATTATGGGGTCCCTTTCCAAGATGTAATATTGATAATAGCCCAATGGAAGGAAATGCTTGAAACAGATTATCTGGCCTCATAAATGCAGGCATAAATAAAAATTCTGTCACTACCATTCTAAACTGCAGAGTTATCAAGCAAAATTTTTCATGGTGGGCATTTTGTACGCCATCTTTATCACACTGGTTAAATATAGTAGTAGGAGCTCTGGTGATATCTTCAGTTTACTCTTCTACCCAGGAAGACATTCATCTAATAATGATTGATGTATTTATTTCAGCAATGATTTACTCAAAGGTGTCAGGAAGTGAAACAACTAGCAGCCATTTTGAAATTTTGTGTGAACACAGATTTTTCAAAGCAGGGGGTTAAAATGAGCACTTGTGCCAAATTTCATGCTTACATCACAAACTGAAGCACTTTTCTACTTATCTGCTGCACCAAGAGGGCTGCAAATTTGTATGCCGAGTATCCACCCTCCAATCATCAAACATCCAAATTGCAGCCCTCTAGCCTCACAAACTACTAAGGTTAAGTTAGCCATGACTGTGCATCTGGAAATGCTGTAGGACAGGTCACTGCCGGGCTGTGGGTGAAAGTTTCATAGGCCACAACTCATATAGCATTATAAGCTGTACAGAAAACTTGATTGCGCCAAAGAAACTTCAATGTATTGTTTACTTTTGTTCATGTAACCTCACATCCATGACGGAACAGCCATGACATGACCATCAGTTCCTAACGGACGACTATTTTGATAATGTCGACGGTCTTTGTGCAGTTTCATAATTTCGTTTCCATTTTTTTTAAATGCTCTCATATTTCATCAATTGGGAAAGAGGACCGGGTGCATAAGGGCAGAAGTTCCCATTTTACAGGAGAATTTCGTTAAATATAGCATTCAACCATTATACATTAGGGTGGATATTTGTGTACAGTTCTAATAATGGGAGAATGATGTTCCATAAATAAATACATGTGCATACGTTGGGTTTATTGATGTTTACGAGTTTATAGCCTCATGCAAAAATAAAATTAACTAAAAAAAAAAAGCACAAATTAAAAGACCGCGCACGTCGTAACAAATGAAAATTTGTTCATTACAATGCCATTAAAATGCAATTATCACCAAGTTGGCAACATTTACCATGAATCATAACCAGGTCACCAAGTTTGGTGACGTGCGCCAAGTGATGGTAGATGTGCAACACCACCCAACACATACACAAGTCGCAACAACTGTCATTTGTCTGCATGTCATTGTGCAAGACGCAACACTGGCGCAGTGGCGTTGTCATTTGCCTGCACAAGTTGTAACTTGCAATTGTGCTGACCATTATGACGTGCGGCATGAATTGCCATGGTGATGAGGCGGTCCTGCATAGTGCAAGGCATTGGTTGCAAAGTGGCAATGGTGCCTCATGCACGTTGCCGAGCATAAAAGGTAGCAGGCCGCACAAGGCGTCACCAGTCTTTCATGGCCGACTTCTCTGTGACCTCTGCTGTTCTCCTCGCTGTGCCCTTTGTTGGAGTGTATAACTCCATCAGGTAGAACAGGCTCCTGTAGGATTCTCCAGTTGCCAGGTAATGTAGTGTAATTGCAACACACAGGACTGGCTCAATGGATCTCCTACTGAATGTGAGGGTCTTCTTCATGTACAGTGTGACACATTTCACAATTTCATGGAAAATCTCCTCCGTAATCCTGATAAAAGTCCTGTCAAAGTATCCTTTCTCCTGTCTACGTCTTGGTTTTCTTACTTCTTGCGTTTTTGTTTCTCCAGGCACCTTAGGATTCTTAACTGCAACATAGCTTCATCAAAATCCAAAATGCATTTTACTAATTCAGGGTCATGTTGGATCTCAGGTATGAGGTGTTCTTGTTCTGTCTGAGACTGCAACGAGAATGATTGGCAACAAGTTCACCTGGCACTTTATATATGGTGGCATTCAGGTTCATGACACAGTTAATATGCCATTGTGCATGTTGCCATGCGACGTAACTAAAATGCAGTTGAATCACCATGCATCGCTATGCCTTTATGCACAGTGCCATCCTGTCGCAAGCGCCAAATGTGGGCGTGGCCTAAATCATCAGCGACATGCTCGTATGACTTCTGTGATGGCTGGTTTCACCACCACACTACACAAATCAACTTATCAAAACGTATTCACCATACACAATACTAAATCCACAATTGGTGGAATAGTATCTCACTTCAGTACCGTGTGCAGAATCAATTCAAGGGGGCAAGGAAAATACTAAGAAAAATCTTTAATTTTAATACACAAGTATCGATAGAAATAACACCTGAACCTCTACAATACAAAAATATATGAATAACACTCACTCTTAATCACCTGCAAAAGAAAACAATTACACAAAGAGCGATAACACATACACCAAAAAAGTTGAGGGGGTCCAGAAAGGGGGAGGTAAGCAAAAAGAAAGAATAGCCTAACAACTACAAGCTAATATCCCTAACAACTTTTTCATATGGTTTTTAAGGGTCTCCTTTTGAAGGACAATGCCGAACTCCACGTCTGGGGGATAAATCAGGGTAGCAGGGGTACTTGGGTCCAAAACAGGATCCAAATGCCGTGATCCAAATAAAATTAACGAATTCAATATAGATAGATGGGTATCGACCTTACCAAATCACAATGAGGTTCCCTTGGCTTTGTAACTGAACCAAGGGCAATGATGACGGCTCGAAGAAGGATCACAGGATGAATGATCCAAAGAATCCTTTCAAAAGTGGTCGAGGACAGATACAAAAAGCTGCTACATCCAATGGCAGGATATTTGAATATATATAAATGCTTCCAAGCAGCAGCCACAACAGGCAGGATCCTGACCTCTTCAAGTGATGGCTCAGAAAACGACTACCCTCAGAAACAACAGGAGTCTTCCATAACCGTTCTGGCCGCCCAGAGCAGGGGGAAGGCCACACTCCCACTCAACACCAAATATGAAAGAGACAAATGGCATTAGTAAAATATTAAAGAGAGCAAACCACCGTAGAGGAGAAAACAAGCTAACACAAAAAATTCCATACTTAAGTAATGAACATTCAATATTTAACTAAATATACTAATCATCCATCATTAAATGGCAACAAGACACTTCGTACGTACGTACGTACATAATCTCATCGTGGTGTGCTTAATGCTGTTGCTATGGTTAACTGCATATGACTCAGTGGTGTTGTAATCAGATAACATTTTTTTTTGGTAGCCCAAGGACCGCAAATTTCTTGTCAAATACTGTACACAGAACATATTTCCAGCTCAAAGTTGACTTCAAATTCACTTTTCAAGGTTCCATCATTTTGTATCTGTTCATGAATAATTTTAGATAGCTTTACATAATCTATCATATTTAGCGTGACTAGACAGCTTCCAATTATCGTCATTCAATTCTATATATGATATTTGCCGTAGGGGGTTTAGTGCTGTGTAGGAATTACTTAAGGTTCTTTGCAGCATGCCTTCGGCCCCTTTCATATTCTCTTTCTTCCATCTTACTCTCCGCCCTCTTCTAATAATTGATTCATAGTGCAACTGCGAGGTTTTTCTCCTGTTACACCTTTCACAACTTTCACTGTCCGTTTCTGTATCGCGCTGAATGACCTCGTAGATCCCAGTGCTTGGCATTTTGCCTAAATTCTGTATCCAGGTTCAATAAGTGATATTGGTAGAGTAGACCTTGGGTCTATGGGCACTAATGCCTAATCATAATCAACAAAACTCGGGATTTTTTAAATTCTGTACGATGTAATAGCCATAACAACTCTGTTGTTTCTTAAACTGCCACGTTCATCATGGAGGATGATCTTACTATTCTTATTACCACCGATATAAGTGTGATGCCTCCCCAATCACCAAATTCAATCAATTCTAATTCCGTAGCGGACAAGCCTTGTTGCTTCATTCCATATTCGACGAAAGTGTATAATACACACACACACACACACACACACACACACACACATATATATATATATTATATATATATATATATATATATATATATATATATATATAGTAGGATGCATGAATAAGAGGAACAGTCGGCTCATCATTAACAATTTATGAGCTGCGCTCGGGATCACCCATATCCCCATCTTTTCTGGCAAAAAAAAAGACACAGAAATAAAAAAAATGTTAAAAAAAACACTAATTTTAACTTACAATAGTTTAAAAAATTAAAATGCTCTAAAGATTGAAAAATGACAATGCCAGTGCGAGAAGTAGACTACCTTCAGCAGTCAAGTCCAGAGGATGAAAGCTCGATACGTTTAACAAAGGTTAGGAAGTAAACAAGGAAGGGGGAGGGTACTAGGCTATGTACGGGGGGGTGGCTAGAAGTTAATGGTTGTTGAGTGATGGAACGATTTTCTCTTGATAGCCAAAGATTCTGAAATATTAAGGTAGCGCTCCCTCTGTGTCGTGGTCACTGTTTCAAAATATTTGTAGGCTATCGAGTTTTTACAAAATAATGAATGATTCCCAAGCTATCGTACTGGTCTTAGACTAGCTAAACCTGAGTTGCCCAACATTAGGAATCATTCCTTAATTTGTAAGAAGACTACAACAATTTTGAAATAGTGACTACGACACAGAGGGAGCACCTCGTTAATATTTCAGAATCTTTGGCTATTAAAAGAAAATCGTTCCATCACTCAACAACCATTTAACCTCTAGCCAACCGCCCCCACCCCCAACCCCGTACATAGTCTAGTACCCTTACCCCTTTCTTGTTTATTTCCTAACCTTGTTTACTCGTCTCGGGCTTTCATCCTCTAGACTTGACTGCTGAAGGTAATCTATTTCTTGTATTGTCATTGTCATTTTTCAATCTTTATAGCAATTTAATTTTGTAAACTTTATTGTAAGTTTTAATTAGTGTTTTTTATTTTTGTATCTTTTTAGCTAGAAAAGATGGGATATGGGTGATCCCGAAGCGCAGCTTGTAAATTGTCAATGATGAGCCGACTGTTCCTCCTATTCATGCATCTTACTATGAGACTGTTTTGGCTTAGCCTCTCCTGATATAAGAATATTACACACACACACACACATAATATATATATATATATATATATATATATATATATATATATATATATATATATATCGATGTACTCCTCAATAAAAACGAAGGAGAAACTAGGGGAAAAGGGAAGTAAAGTTTTTAATTTGTCCAAACAGTTTAGCCTTCCATCAGCGAAACTGTCGGTACAAATTAAGAATCCTTTGTTTTCATTGAGGTGTACATTAAGATATTTCATCTTCATGATTGAGAAGAATCAACTCTCTCTCTCTCTCTCTATCTCTCTCTCTCTCTCTCTCTCCTCTTCCTCTCCTCTCCTCCTCTCTTCTTCTTATATATCTATATATATATATATATACTATATAATTATTATATATATGTATAATATATATGATATATAATAATTTATAATATCTATATATATATAATATATTATGATATAATTATATATATATATATAATATATATATATATATAATATATATTTTTTTTTATACTAATATATAGTATATTATATATAGTATCCCTCCTTAAATGCGAACGTGATTTATATATGTATATGGTTAGTCCGAACTGAACTAACTTCGATGCTACAGCCAGTATTTATGACAGGAGTTGTTCCAACTATGTGACTCGACCCTTTGAGGCGTCCTGTACTTTTACTGATGCTACGCCTCCTACCAGATGGCAGGGGGTGTCCAATAAACTAGCCTCTCACGAAGCAAAATTCAAATGAAAATAGATCAACTGTGACACGCCAATACACTAGGAACATAATAGGGGGGGGGGGGGGGGGTTGGTGGTGGACGATGAAAAAGGCATAACAAGGAGCTAAGGGTTGAAAGTTTTGTCAACTGCCTGTGTTCGCTGGAGTTGCTGATAGAAGTCTGCAGTTACAGTATTCATGCGTGTATGCGCGATCATTCGTGTATGCGACACACTCACAATTTATGTGTCCTGATCTAATTGCTGGATTTATTCCGTTATTGAGCCATATTCAACGAAAACTGACATTAACAGATTCTTTTGAAATAATGTATCCCTGTCGCAGTGTTGAGTGTGTACGGGCGTAATCCTGTCGTGCGGTATTACCTCCTTTATTGATCTTGCCTCTCTATTATTTAGAATATTTGCAGTTTCCCGAGTTGCATCCTAGGTAAATCATGATACACAGTTCACTCTGTTAAGATAATGTTGGCCTATACCGCCAGCATTTTCTTGACGGCCATTATCTGAGGGAAAACTAACAGTTTGCGTTTGAATTAGTTGCTTACCACAAGAAGAAGAGGAAGAAAGATATGAAAAAAGAGACAGCCTAGTTTTTATGTAATTGTTGTTAAATGTTAAATTACCAGTGCGAAAGGATGTACAGTTGGCGTTTCGTAACCTTATAACAGCATAAGCTCTGTTGAGTAGCAGTACCTCATTTATATTATATATAGATTGTATACATATAGATTTTATGTATATATGCATATGTGCATATATATATATATATATATATATATATATATATATATAACCTATATGTAGCGATACAATTTATATTATATACTATAAATGGGGTACTGCTCCTCTACAGAACTTATACTGTTTTAAGAAGGTTACGAAACTCCTATATATACTGTACATGCTTTCACACTGGTAATTTAACATTTAACAGCAATTACATAAATGCACGGTCCAGTGCATTGGAGCAATTTTATTTTTTTCTGTACTTTTATTGGCATAAAAACTAGGCTGTCTCTTTTTTCATATCTTTCTTCCTCCTCTTCTTGTGGTAAGCAGCTAATTCAAACGCAAACTGTTAGCTTTCTCTCAGTTAATGGCCGTCAGGAAAGTGCTGGCGGTATAGGCCAACATTATCTTAACAGAGTGGATTATGTATCATAATTTACCTAAGAAACAACTCGGGAAACTGCAAATATTCTGAAATAATAGAGCGACAAGGTATATACGATATATATATATATATATATATATATATATATATATATATATATATATAACATATATATATACACACACACACACACAAAATCACATGTGGAAAATAAAAAAAATTTATGGGAGCTAGTAGTATTTTGTCTTTTCATTAGCATAAAATGGAAACTTAATCAGATTTATGCAAGGTGCAAGACTTGCAGTACCTATGCGGCCATTTTTTTTTTGACGTGCTCATAAGTCGACTTCATAGAAAAGATGATAGAGAGTCTGAGGAAAACTTACCAGATCTCATGTCCAGACTTTCCCCTTCGTACAGGCGAGGGACATAGATGCGAGGATGTTTATTTGAGTACTGACTGTAACGAGGATCACTGTTGAGCCCTTTGCCCCGTCAGTTCTATGGACGGGGTAAAGCCAGTGGCTTGCCAAGGAATTGCGTGTCCCACTGTCTTGCAATATATATATATATATATATATATATATATATATATATATATATATATATATATATATATACATACATACACCTTTTTACTTATGGTTCAAAGGTGGAACACATTCTGAAGCTAGATATTGTATACTGTTGTTATTTTGGAGCATCCTTTGGTCCACCTATTTTTTCAGTGTTCAGCTATCTCTCAAAATTACTCTCAAGTAAAATAAATAATAGCATTTCAAACTCGCGTGATAAGGTAGACAGTATGTTATTTTTTGACTAATTTTTCTCTAGCTGAACAATATAGGAGGGAGGTCCCTTGACTATATTCATACAATTTTAGGATAGCAATTTTGCTATCGCCTCTATTTCAGTTAACTTATCGTCATTGTACTCGGAGCTACAAATTCTTAGAGCTTTTGATTTGATCATTTTGGAGTGGCCTGAAAAGATATATACATGTAACTATATATGATACTTTATTAGTAGGTTTTCTAATTACAGAAAATTTGAATTTATTTGTCTGACAGTCTAAACATTTAATAAGGGCTTCTTGTCATATTTTCATAGTTTTAATTCAATGAAAAGACCAAAGAACGGATGAGTGTAAGTACCATTGGGTCAAAATTTTCTTCTAGATTTCCCTGAACTTTAACGACTTCCTAATACCAAATCATTTGTTATAGCCAAACCGAAGGCCTCAATCATGACTGAATTATTATATATATATATATATATATATATATATATATATATATATATATATATATATATATAAATGGCTGGATTTCTTGGTATACTTGCTACATTTTCTGTAACTTTTCTCATTCATTACTTACCTGAAGAGAGAGGCAGCATTCACTGAAATATAGCACTTACTTTCAATATTTTGACGTTTTTACGGGCTCCTTTTATTAGATGGAATTCTGTTGTAACAGAACATTTTTTACCAGTCCTATATTATATATATATATATATATATATATATATATATATATGTATATATATATATATATATATAATATAATATATATATGTATATATATATATATATATGTGTGTGTGTGTGTGTGTGTATATATAACATACACGTATATAAATTGGGTATGACTGGTAAAAATGTTCTGTTACAACAGAATTCCATCTAATAAAAGGAGCCCATAAAAACACCAAAATATTGAAAGTGCTATATTTCAGTGACTGCTGTCTCTTTCTTCAGGTAAGTAATGAATGAGAAAAGTTACAGAAAATGTGGCATGTATACCAAGAAATCCAGCCACAGGTAGCACTTTTTTCTAAGTCACCCCCACTGATAATTCTTCTTTATTCTTGTTAAGCGTTGGTTGACGGAAGATTTCATCAATGATATCTGAATCCAAGGTGCCCATTGAGATGTTCATTATCTGTTTTTGTTTAATTAAGGCTGCCCCTTATCATTTATCTTTTGTACCGACGTCTGCTACTGTAGATTATTCATGACAACTTTGTAGCGGCAAATATGTTATATATATAGCAGCAAAAGCCAAATGATAGAGTAAACATAGTATGCAATTATAAATGATATGGTAGAAGTTATAGCAAATGGAAAATGTGGCATCCTGGTTATGCTCAACCAAAGTGCAGCATTCGACACAATTGACCACAATCTCTTGCCTGAAGACCTGAGAGCAGTAGGCATCGAAGATGATATACACAAATGGTATAAATTCTTCTTAGAAAACAGGAAGCCTACAGTGGTTATGTAAAATGTGGAATTAGAAAGGAAAGACCTAACAAAAGGAGTGCACCAAGGCAACGTTCTGGATCCACTGCTATTTGGCATTTTCACAATTGAACTATTTAGAATTCTAAGCAAGCACAAGGTTTAAGTATAAACTGTATGCTGATGACTTACAGTTCATTTTTCCTGTCGAAACGTTAGAAGACGCCATTAGTAAAATTGATGCAGTAATGAAAGATATAAAAAAAATGGATGTTGGCGAAGAAACTGAAACTTAATGAAGACAAAACTGAGTGTATGTTATTTGGATCTGACAATGCACTACGAAAATTTGAACACTTCAAAAGAATAACTATTAGCGTGTCAAAAATAAATATTGTAGCAACAGTGAGGAACTTGGGAGTGTTTATCGATGATAATAAATTGTCAGGAAAGAACCATATATTACATATTGTAAAAATCTATCTCATTAGAAACATTGCAATTATTAGAAAATACCTAAACGAAGATTCTCTGAAAACAGCAGTTTGCAACCAAATACTTTCGAGGCTTGACTACTGCAATGTTATATAGTATGGTCTCCCCAACTATCTATTACGAAAACTGCAAGGGGTACAAAATAGAGCTACCAGATTTATAAAAAGACTGTCCCCGTGATAGAATAACCCAAGCACTAATTGAGCTATATTGGCTCACAGTAAAAGCAAGAATAGAATAGAAAATACTTCTTACAGTCTTTAAAACTCTAATAACATACCTGAGAAATTGCTTAAGCTTCTTTAAACCTGAAATGAATTTTGTAATCAGACATGCAAGTGAAGCATATAGGGTATTTGAACCTAGAACAAATTGTAAGTCAGGCGAGAGAGCATTTGTACATTGTGCACCAATGCTAACAAAATACCACCTGAAGTGAAGATCATACAAGAAGAGAGCAAATTTGAAAAATAACTAAGACACTCCTATTCTGCTGGAGCTACGATACTGATGAGAAAACACTAAAAGACAATTATAAGATATAAGAAGCACCTTATTTTGAAAGCGTACAAAGATCCGTCAGAGAAGGAATCATCCCTGTGGAGGGCTGTAGTACATAAAAAAAACAAAGTGGAGTGTGTGATGTTCCTGTCAGTCGACTGGACAGTTTTTGGGTGTCATCTATTCCTCATTTAGAGAGAAGCAATATAGTTTAAACTCCCTTTAAGAAAAATGTAACTGTCTAATTAGATGAAATTATTTACTAAAGTGACTAGAACAAGAATTGCCAGTATAATAGTGTTGTAAATTTATCAACACAACTTGTTAAAACCGTGCTCTAGGGGAAGGCATGTTACTTGGGGTAAACAAAAACCTGAAAATATTAGCATTGGTTCTGACTTTGCTAGACTAGAAAAACAAGGGTCCTAAGAAGTCATATGATGTAGCAAAGACCTTTTGTTCTCTGTAATTTATAGTATGAATGTGAATAATTTTCCTTAATGGTTTATTAAAGCCCTAAAATCCTTCATAAAATCAGGGTGTTGCAAGCCTCAAAAGCAGATGAGGTCGATGTGATAGGAATAATGGGCAAAACCACATATTTGAGCTTCCACTTATTTACTATTAAGTGATAACCCCCATGATTAGGCTATGAAAATGCCAACAAGAGCATAAAATGAATTTAGAAACAAATCTCTAATTAACTCACTGGCTTCTATTTGGCCTTCATTACCATATATATGTTACTTAAACGCCACAAACCAGCAAATTCAATGAGACTATTATCAATGCAACAGTATGTACTGTAAATTATTACAAATCTTGTGGAATTACTTTTCAGTGCTTTTTTGCACCATTTTACTCTTCAAAAATAAAAGACCCAGTCAACTTTTGTGATGAATTGTAAAATATGAACATAACGTCAAACCAAAGAGTAGGTAGGTTTAATGTCACTTCATTATTTACCAAAGTGCCAGTTGATGACTTATTTGATATCTCGGTTAATTCCTTAGACTCTTTCGGGTTACCATTACCAGCAAGCATTATAAATGGTCTTACCTGTTAGGTATCACAAACTGTAAAAACAGTTTCATTGCGAATTTCTGTGAACAAGTGTTTGGGGTCCCCATGATATCTATTGCCCCTGCTATTACTAAAAGTAGCCCCAAGTTATCAGATGTTTTGGCATCTGACCTGGTAAGTAACAAATTCGGCTAGGTATCTAGGGCCATATTGTATGGCCAACATTTGAGCGTTAAAAGTATCCCAAAGCTATCGGCAGTACTATATACTGCGTAAGTTTCAGTGCAAATTAAACACTACATGTCTGCCTACCCAGTTTACAACTGTTATTCAGAAGTGCATCACATCTAAAAAGGCAAATTATCAAAAAATCTCCACAATAATGTAACTAATAAATAGAAAACTGAAGAGGTGTATATATAAATTATGTTTTATTGCAACGAGAATCATCCTTCCAATTTAGTAATCTCAAATGGTTTAGTATAGGTATTTGGACAATGTTCATTTATTTTAAAAGAAAATTTTAACCCAGGTGACTCTTATGCCTTCATTAGTTTCTTGGTCCCTTCTATAAATTATGCACTAGGAAAAAGATGAATACTGTATAACGTTGTCTTTCATAAATGTTTTGATTGCTAGACAACCAAACAAATGTAGTTTTTCCTCATTTAGAAAGTGTACGAGTAACTTATTAAAAGTAAGTTTCTGTTCCAGCCACTGCAAAAGAATAAGTTATTTGTGTTTTCTTGGATGCACACCTTAGGGCTTTAAGAATATTTATCCCGAGTACCTTGAAACTTGTTTTATTAATACATAGGACATTCCTAATAATCTATGTATACTTACAAAAATTCTTTCAGCATTGAAGCCCTTTTCCAAACACATTTCCACAAGATTATACCATGCCTACCAACAACACTTTCCCTGTGTCCTACCTATGCATTTAAATGAAAGTTTACAACCACCCATTGCAATTCTTCAAACCCACAATCATGTACAGGTTCAGACTCTCCCAAATGCAATCTATTCCACTTTTATTTTTTTAAATACACCTGGACCATATATACTAGCATCACATTTCCTCATTCCATACTCAGTTTCACCCATACAGTTTTCAAACTCGACACGTGGAATGTTTCAGATGCTTCCAGGGTCTTCTTGAGGAATGGAAACACACCATTGGGGATAGCAAAGGTTAGGTTGTCATAAAAGGTGTATGGTAAGGTTTTTGATTGAACAAATAAAACAGGGGGTTGTGAGGATCAAGTGTTTGAAGCAGTTTGAGGACTTTAAAAGAGAAGAGCTGTATGTTACATACATAGACCTGAAGAAAGGTTTACGTAGTGGTGGTAAGGATTTAAGGTCAAGTATGTTCATGATGTATGCCATAGGGGATAATTTGTTGATTGTGATTAAAAGTTTCTATGATAAAGTGTGTGTTAGAGTATGTAGAAGGGAGAGTGCCTCGTTAGGTGTAAAGGTGGATACGAGACATGTGTGCTTCCTGTCTGGGACTGTATAATATCTTTTAAGAAATTAGAACAAAGTCTTAAAATTCAAATAAAAGAACAAAAATTGTTGGGCAAGAAATCAGGTCATGGACAGAATAATTAATGGCTGCTGATACATTATATGCTGAGTATAGAGAAGGGAAATTGCAGAAACTACTGAAAGATTGTGGAAGTGTTCTCTAGAGGAGGAAGTTGTCAGTAATTGTGGAAAGTGGGATTAACTAGGTAAATGAAAACCAGGAAGATAAAGTAAGAAATGCTGTTCTTAATGTGTATGGTGGATGGATGAAATCAGCAGATTTATATAAGTATTAAGAAGTAAATATAATGGATGATGGTAGGATGATAGAGGCGAGTCACAGGATAAGTGAAGCAAGAAAAGTAGCAGAGTGGGTGTGAAAGATTTGGAAAAGGTGGTAGTATCCATGGAAGTCAAGGTTGGAATGTATGAAGGAATTGTAGTGCCACCTCTCCTTTATGGAAGCGAAGTGTGAATGAATGGTGTAAAGGTTACTATAATGGAAGCAGAAGGATGCATCATTGTTCGAAATGTTCCACTATGCAGAGAGAATAGAGGGTGACGGAATGACACACTGGTAAGACTAGTATTAGGTGGAAGGAGAGGTGGTCTTAGGAAGAGTGCTAGATAGATGGAGTGAAAGAAATATGGGTAAGGAAGGGCTTTAATATTCAGGAAGAACTGAGCGCATACAAGATTTAAGTGTATGATGCAGGGTGCTCATGAAGAGCCCTTTGTGTAATAAGTGTATGAAGTGGCTATTGCTGTGAAAACTTTCTGCACAGCAGTGTCATTCAAGATTCACCAGCTAAATTATGAAATTGGAGGTAAC
>NC_061108.1:47230404-47282904 GCF_015104395.2 Macrobrachium nipponense
TTTTCGATTTTTAAATCAACAATACCCAACTGGATGGTGAAAAAATCTGTGAATGAAGAGGAATTCAAGTCATTGCAAAAATTATGCCAGTTTTATGAGTTAGAAGAAGTAGACAAGCTACGGTTGGAATTAAAGATCTTCTATTCCTCATTTCCTTGCCTGCCACAGAACACTGCAGCTACAATGCTCAACCTGATGAAAGAAAATATGTCCAGGACCACTTATGCTTGAACTCTTAACAATTTATGCCACTCTACCCGTCACAACTGCAACAGTGGAAAGGACCTTCTCCAAACTCAAGCTGGTGAAGACAAAGCTACGCAGCCTGTTCAGTGAGGAGAGGTTATCTGATCTTTTGTTGCTAGCAGTTGAAAAGGATATCACAATCAACAACAGTGAAGTTATCAGCATATTCAAAGAAATGGCACACAGAAGGGATCTCTTTTTAAATAAATAAAAATGATAAGGTCTGGTTTATTAGCCAAGTGTATTGATCATACAGATTGATTTTCTTGCAGTCATTTATGTAAAAGTAATAATTATATATTTCTTTTGTTAAATTTTCCTAGTTCTACTGGTAGTCAGTACTGTAGATTTTATGTTCATATAAAACATTAGCCCACTGGTACCTATGATATCAGTCATGTTTATCTCTTTCTTGAATTATTAATGACTAGTTTAGATAAATTTGAAAGAATATTGAGCCGGTATATATTTAGCCTCATTCATTTCTATATTTTTGCCCTTTTTTTCACTTGAGCACCTGCCCTGGAAAAGTTCTCTGCACGTCCCTGACCAGAGCCACCTTTTCCATTGTATTCCCTTGTATTACGGTTCCAGATCTAATTTGACAGAAGCCATTAGCTGCTAGTTGCCCTCCAAGTCGTGAAAATTCACACATCTCTCATGAGATCTGACTGATCTGTCCTAATCCGTCTATCTGACACGTTTTGCCCTCACAGTTGTCGGAGCCTACCATGTCTGTGACTCCGCCCCCTCACATCTGCATGACCATTGCCTGACCCTAACTCCTTTAGACCCAAGCTAGCCAATTGTACTTGTCTTCCACCCTTCCTCTGCTGGCGTTCAATGACCATTTCAGGTAGTTACAAGGATTAGCGGTGAAGATGGAAGGACCCGAGGAGAATCAATCCAGCCTGAACCAGATACAACCAGACTCTCCATGAACGGGTATAGATAAGACCTGACCTGGCCTACCAATTTACACATCGCCCTATCCTTTCCCATCTGTAGAAAGCCCTGTATTCTGCTCTAGCTACTTACTGCAGTACTCCTGTCCAGAAGTGGTATCATGTCCGACAACTCGGCCTGCCACTATCTTTGCTCTGTGTCTTGATGCTTACTCAGGCTAGCCTCCTTTATCACTGCACCACTTACAGACTGGACTCTGCCGAGACGTCCGCCTTGGCAGCCTATCTGCGCCCTTGCCCTTTGAAGTCCCCATAGGACTCCATGAATAAGAAGTGTCCTCTTTTGACCTTTTGGTGAAGCCCTGCAAGTGACCTACGTCCTCATTCAAGATGTTGATCAGTTTACTTCTGTAGCCTCCTTCTGTTGGAGATGTGCACTATACTATGTCATTATTACTTTATTGACTAAATATTACAACAAACTTACAAAAGGTCATCAAAAACCAAATTCTTTGTTGCTAATGGTGATGAGGTTGATAGACAGTCATTTTAGTTTGGCAGCTTACAAGTTTAATATTTTTCTCAGTATTTATATCTAGGGGCTTGGTTTCTGGATGATGTAAGCATGAAAACTGTCCTTGATTCGCATGAAAAATCTTTTTCATCATTGGTTAACAAGTTTTTCATATTTTGTGCTGCAAACACAACCATGCCATTCCCTTATAAAATGAAGGTATTTCATGCAGTTGTGATGTCATCCTTGTTATACAGCTGCAAAAGCTGGTTGACTTTTAATGTTCGAAGTATAGAAAAGACTTACGGTATACAAGTTAGAATACTGCTTGGTGTTAGGAACAGGATACCTCTACCTTTATGTTTAGTAGAAGTAGGATTAAACACTGTGCAATATGAAATTGAGAAAAAACTCAACAGTTTCCTAAAGTCTGAGATGAATCATGTGATTTTAGAGGAACCGTTTCCTTTTGTGTTGGATATGTGTAGGAGGAGGAACAGTCCACACACCAGGTTACAGATTTTTTATAAGATGTGTTAGAGAAGGAAATAGTGGACAATCATTAGAAAACATTCGGCCATTAATAACAAATAAACCTGTAAATTCTGCGAAGTATGTCACATATAAGGGAAATATATGTGCCAGAATACAAAAGACAAGCTTTTACAAGGATAAGATTGATGTCTCACAGCTTAAAATTTAATTAAGAAGGTGGATTAAGACCCCTCATGAAATACGTAAATGCGATTTTTTTTTTTTTTTCGTTTTGACGTGCACCGGTTGCATCCCCTCCACCCGCGTGTACATGTCCGGCCGGATCCCCTCCGTCCATGTGTACATGTCCAGCTGCATCCCCTCCGCCCGCGTGTACATGTCCGGCCGCATCCCCTCTGCTCACGCGTGCATGTCCGGACAGGTGTTGGCCATCTTCCTGCTATAACTCATTTCCTCACGAAGTTCCAAATAAGAGGTCCTTAATCAAAAGTCTTCTAGTCCCTTCCTTTCCACCACGCCTTCTACTTTTCCTGCATCTCGTTTATGCCCCGGTCAGATATTCAACTTTTTTTAAACGTTATTTCTTATCAACCACTCCTTGATACCTGTTATGTTAATTAAGTATTAATAATCCTGTATGCTTACTGTGTTAGTTCTTCGATCCGCTAAAAGAGGGGGATGGTAAATTCCCTTCAATGTCCCACACAACAGTTCCTGAGTCTCATAGATATTCGATTATGCCAGTGGCGTAATAGCTTTGGCTTTCATTAAACGATATGGGAATGATATTACTTAACGGAGGATTTCCACGTTCCTGAGTGATACGTTGCTTAACCCCATTTAACGGTATAACAGCTCTCTTCGTTTTACC
This sequence comes from Macrobrachium nipponense, assembly GCF_015104395.2. Taxonomy (NCBI): domain Eukaryota; kingdom Metazoa; phylum Arthropoda; class Malacostraca; order Decapoda; family Palaemonidae; genus Macrobrachium; species Macrobrachium nipponense. The sequence goes on from NC_061108.1 coordinate 47,233,436, forward strand.
AGCAGGAGGAGGAGGAGGTATAACTGATTTAACCGGTGTTGGAACTTTATGTCTATCTCCTATGTTGTAAATGCTGAAAGGTGGAATTGGTTTACGAGTTTCACTCCTTACACTCATCTCACCTTTATTACAATTGCCATTATCACTGTCTTTACTATTACTAATGTTATTACCAATCACTTCCGATCTTTCTCCTCCTGCCCCTCTTTCTTTCATCAACCTTCCATAAGTTATTCTCGGGAGTAGATGGAAATATTAATGCTTTTTTGCTAGGATGGCTTATACCCGAACAAGCTAAGATTCATCCAACCAGGAATTTAATCATTAAGGGTACTCCCTCCACTTGACGTAGTACTGCATCTTATTACCTCTCTTCCTCTTTTTTTTTGAATATTGATGTCATAGAGCTGGGGGAGGTCGGTGGGGATTAACTCTTCTTTGTAAAACAGTCCTTAAATAGTCTCCACCTTGCAAGTCCTCTAAATAATATACGGTAGCCTTCTGTTTCCTGTCAACTTTCCCAATTTTTTTTTATAATAATTCGTAAGTGTCCTGCACGGTCCCTTCTCATATGCTATACATACTATACTACCTACCTTCAAAAAACAGTCCTATTCTCATATGCTATACATACTATACTACCTACCTTCAAAAAACAGTTCCTACCAGTGATAAGGTGTTATTGTTATTTGAAGAGACTTGCTATTAATCCCGCAACTATGGGGAGTAATACAGATAAAATCGTGCCGCCCCCATTCCTACTCTTAAATATTTCCTTCTTCTTCAGTAACGGAGTCTTCTTCAAGGAGACTTCGAGCATCTCCTTCCTAAACCTTCTGAGCTTTTTCATGTGAATTTTATTATGCGTTAGATTTCCCCTGAAAAAAAGTTTCTAAAGACTCGGAAATAGTACTAATAAATTCTTTCCCTAATGTATAGGTATTACTCTATTCCCATTCGTAGCTGAAAGACGAGATATAAATAGGATGAACTCATTTTTATATATTGACGCTCTTTTACTAAGATGACTCATACCCAACAAGCCGAGATTCATCCAACCAGTAGGTTAGCGGGGATTAACCTTTATTTATAAAACAGTCCTTTAATAGTCTCCCCCCCTTGCAAGTCCTCTAAATAATATACTGTAGGACTCTGTTTCCCGTCAACTTTCCCTATTTTTAAATCAGTCGTAAGTGTGAGTGTTCTGCACGGTATATCCCTTCCTGAAGTATGCAGTCTTGTCCTCATCTGCTGTATGGACTATACTACCAACCTTCAAAAAGGGAACTGACAGGTTCTTTCCGCGGTGATCCATTTTTTTTTATATATATATATAAATCCTAAAAAAACTGACGGCTTATATCCTCTCTCTCTAACGCGTGAATGCGATCCGAGGTCTGCCCACCTCCTAATCCTGTGTGTGGCGTATTGTTATAGCTTCTAGCGATGTCATGCAGCACATTAACGTATTTATTTGCATTGTTGTAAAAAGTAACTATATATTTTACTTTTAAGTGTCCTGATAACTCTTTCAGCTATCGCCGTTTTAATTTCTCTCGGATGTACACTATATAATTTTATATTTCTGTCGTTTGGTTATTCCCTCACCTGCTTGCTATAGAATTCCCTACCTTCATCCGTATTCAAAAGTGATACCCCCGAAAAAGTTTCTGATTCGAGAACCTTCTTTGAAATACAATATTTGTTAACTACTTTTACACCCTTTCTCTCCGCACCTGTGTGTTCTATGTAAATAAGAAATTCATTACGATATGACTATTCAGTATATATTAAAATGTATTCGTTTGTAATGTCTATTCTAAGTGAATAAAATATTTGCTACCTTTATTTTACACATTCTTTCTCTTCGTATGAATAGTGTCATCATCGGAACCTTTGAGATGCAAGCAACTCGTTTCTCCGCAGAAGTGATAGATCTATTCGCATATCCGTCCCGAATTATCATAGAAGGGTAGTACAGCAGTAACTCAGGAGTGTGTGATTTGCCAGAAAAAATTGAAGAGTATGAAGAGAAATTCTATAATATATTACTATACTGCGGGGTGATTGAACATCCATTACAGAAGTACTTGTCTATAGGGAACAAAAACAGTTAACAGCGATCTGGCTGGCATGTATAAACTTGCCCCTTATAAGGAAGGTTATAAATATCTTTTAATAGTCATTGATCAGTTTTCGAGGTATTCACAGGTTATTCCTCTAAAGAAAAAGGATAGGAATACAATGCAATGGATGTTAAAGAAGGTTCCCGAATCAGAAGCTTTTTTTGAATACGGATGAAGGTAGGGAAGCGTTTTTCAATGGAATAAGCAACACTTTTCAAATCCGTATCCTTATTTTTGAATGAGTTGGTGGAATCTTGATCGATATTTCACTATTAATCGTATATTAACTGTTGAAAAATATAAAACCCATTGCGATGACTATGTTAGGACAGAGTGGATTGTTTAATGATGATGATAATGGGACGTTTGGTAAATTAGAGCTTTCATGGGTAATACCTTCCAGGACGCTGGCAGGTGGGAAACGAGTGTCATGGCGACTCCTAAATCGGTTGGTATGCATACCTACTTCCCCTTGCTCCTTGATCTAGCGAGTATTGACGTGTATTTACTAGATTTGAGAATTAGGTTAGAAATGGCTAATAACAGCTGGATTTTGGGTATAGATATAAATGGAGAGTTGAACCAGTTGAACGTGGAGAAGGCAAAATTATTGATTAATACAGTTACCCCGCACTATAACACCATGTCCGCTTTGAATGAGGGTTTATCAGTATAAAACGTATATCATCGGAACGAATGAATCATCTATATTAATCAGTCAGGTGTTTTGAACGTGTATTCTCGAGAAGTTAACAGTCGCCTCGGTTTACATGAAGAATTTTTCGGGAGAATATGCCAGGAACGGGTTATATTTCGAACACTGTGAGTTAAGTAAATATATGTATCACTATTAACGGGGACACTATATATAATATTCAAGAATACATTCCCCAGGAGAATAATGCAATTATCTTACGAAATGCAGAAAGCAATCGGGGCTGGGCATGAAAACATGATCACTTACAATGCTTTTAAAAGGGGGAAATAGTAATGCTTTTTGGGGATACGGAAGGTATTTTATCCATCGATTCCGATAAGATAATTCAGTGTGATGTTAGAGGGTGAAATAGATGGATAATAGAGAATTAGAAATATTTTTAAAAGACACGTTAGGGTCATTAATTAGATATTTAGGAATATTTGCCTCAGATGATGTATAGGAGGGTTTATATTACCGTTAAGTAGAAATGAACCTTTAGTCTTTACATCTAGCACTCTAGAGTCATCTTCGGGTATTAGTAATATAAGTCACTGGGTAGAGAATCAGAAATATCTTTAGATGACACGTTAGGGCCGTTAATTAGATATTTAGGAATATTCGCCTTAGATGATGTAGGCGGGTTTATATAATTAGAAATAAACCTTTATTCTTTATATCTAACATTTTAGAGTCTCTGGGTATGTTTCTACGTGGAAAGGTAACTCAGAAATTTGATTATCTTCTTTGACAGTTATGCTATCGAGCCTGAATTTTATTTGAGGGAATTTTTCAGATTTCTGCGTAATCATTCTGAATATACCGTTTACGAAGTTAAAAGACAGATACAACCGGATATTTCGTATAAGTGCGGATTTTGTGTTCTGTTTTCTCGTACACTGCGCCAGTCGCCATGGAATGATAAGGAATATACTATCGGGACTGAAAGAGGTTTTATCAGTACACCATTTACACAGGAGTGATCGGTGGGTAACGAGATATTATTTATATTTCAAAAAGACGAAATGTTCAGATTGGAAGTCGGGTAGTAAGAAGAGTCATAACTTTTAACGAATGCTTAAAGTGGAAAGGATAGACGCTCCGAGGATAGATGACACACACTGTATCGTATTCTTCTCGTTTTGACTGGGTTAACTGTCAGCTCTGGCGTGAAAGGTAAAATACACCTGGATTACTCTATGCGCACATATCAGCGTTGTTTCCATACTTCTGATATCCTTTGCGAATATTCTTCTAATATTATATCATTCCGAAATTAATACACTTCAAATTTCTGTTCCAGTGTGTTAGTTATTGACCGTGCTGTAACATCAACCGGGTCGGAGAAGGCTGCATGCAATCAGTTCGGAAGCGACTTTCAGGAACAAAGGAGAGAGGGAGAGAAATGTATACTGGTGACGGGTAGTATCCTACTAGAAAACCGAAAATAAATCTTATTAAAGGTATGGGTATGTGACTACAAACCACCTGACTGTGAGTCACTATACTGAGTAAAAAAGCAAATAATAAACTTCATCCAAGTCAGGGATGATGTACGCACTGTGAGCCGGGGAAACAGAGGAAAAGAAAGAAATTTGAGATGCTGAATGTCACAAGACATTGTTGGGTTCGAAGCGTAGCTGGTGAGAGAGAGAGAGAAGAGTATGAACCGGTGTCAAGTGGATATTTACGTATGGGGTAATAAATAAAAGAGGATTGGGGAAGAATGAATAATAAGTATATAAAGAAGCGTGAATAATTCTAATGGTAAAAAAGTCTATAGTAATCACGATAATTATGCCTCATGTACGTAGATGGGCTATGTTACAATGTTAAGGATAAGTGAAAACATTTCATCTATGTAGATAATATGGTGACATCATGATCGGACTCTTTATTAAAAAAAAAAACATTAATTAAAAGATACCTCGTGCAAGACCGTAGGCTTTTGTGACGTCATCGGAAGTTTTTGAGGGAAATCTGTGTCAGGGTTGAAACCTGGGATTTTACGTCCGTAGGCTTTCGTGACGTCATTGGGAGTTTTTGAGGGAATCTGGGGGAGTCAGGGTTGAAATCAGTGTTTTTACCTCCATAGAATATGAGGAACTTTGGGGTCAGGGTTGAAATTAGGGTTTTACCTCCATAGCATATGAGGAACTTTGGGGTCAGGGTTGAAATCAGGGTTTTTTTACCTCCTTAGAGTATGAGGAACTTTGGGGACAGGGTTGAAATCAGGGTTTTTACCTCCTTAGAGTATGAGGAACGGGGGGGGGGGGGTTCAGGGTTGAAATCAGGGTTTTTACCTCCATAGAGTCTTGCACGACGTCGACACGACTGCGGGAAACCTGTGAAATTTCACACCTATTTGTTATATTCACACCTTTATGGTCAATTTTCAAACCTAAAGGTGTGAAAAGTAATTAATACCTCATTAAAAGGTGTGAAAAGTATTTAACACCTCATTAAAAGGTGTAAAATTTCACACCTGAAGATGTGAAATTTCACACCGATGTGCTAATCCACAGGTAGAAAAATCGACTACCTGGGGATTAGCACCTTGGTGTTGAGGGACAATGGGTTTTTTCCCCTACTATTGTTACAGACATGGCTGTGCAATGTTTATATTCAGCTTACCTGAAGTAAAAAGGCATTCAGCTGTGGGCCACACACTGATAACCAGAATAGGAAAGTATGTTATAGCTAAAACTAAGTGGAAATTAAGTTAAAAGCAATTTTTCACTTAATAGATTACTATTATTAATCAAATCAAAAGATATGTACACAGGAGCCAAATCACTATCTCCGTGGCACTGTAATTAAGGTACATAACAAAGCAAGTAGTGCCACTTTCAAGGCAAGTATGTTATTGAGAGAACCTCTATAATACGCTAAGGGGAATAGGATATTCCAAATTCTGCACATAGAGCAGAAAATAGATCTTCAATTTTCCATCCAGTTGAACTAGCTCAATGATGGCAGCTGAGGGAAGAATGGCACTGTGGAAAATTAATCTGTAATGCAGGAATGTACTATGATTGCTAAAGCAAATAATGTTAAATGGGAAGTACTGAAAGCAGAGAGAGTAAATCTTTCAAGTAGAGAATGGTATGCACAATGAATTAACAATTAGATTTACGTTCACAGGCGTTTACACCACTTCACTTAGGCTCTGAAGGAGTAGCAAGGGGGAGCAAATATAAAGAGAGCAGCAATGAAATGTGCGGCATGTGTCCCGCCCTTGCCTTGCCTTCCTTTTTGGGATAGCTTCGAAGCATGACCATTAATTGTGCTGGTTTTGTTGGTGTCTGTTGGGGGTCCAAGGCCGTGGGTCCAAGCTGGAAGACATCGAAACGACAGCACAAAGAAGGAAAACAGAGTACAAAGGAGGTTTGTTTGACCGTGAGAGAGGGCGGAGTCTTAAGGGGGGAATGGTGGCCGTAGCTAATCGCTGATGGGCTTAGGAGTGGCATCTCTTCTTGTGGTTTTCCTGGCTGGTGTGACCAGTGTGAATTCTGATCGTAAGAACAAAGGAAAACTGAATTATTTTAATCAGAGGGCTTAATACATTTGTTAGGTCTGCTAGTCAGGCCACCTAGCTGGATTGCCTTTATGTTTTCTGTGAAAGAAAACTACTGAGATGGCTGTCTGTCCGTCCGCACTTTTTCTGTCTGCCCTCAGATCTTAAAACTACTGAGACTAGAGGGCTTCAAATTTGTATGTTGACCAATCACCCTCCAATCATCAAACATATCCTCAGTAGTTTTTATTTTATGTAAGATTAAAGTTAGCCATAATCGTGCGTCTGGCACAACACTAGGGGCCAACAAAACAGGTCACCACTGGGCTGTGGCCGAGAATTTCATTGGCCGTTGCAGAGAGTTTCATACAACATTATACGATGAACAGAAAACTCGAATGCGCCAAAGAAAGTTCGGCGCATTTAATATTTATTTCTTATTTGATCGGGACCTTCTCTAGAAGTTGACGATGCCACACTTGAAATGTTTATCTCGTGCATGTGGTTTTGCCGAAGTCTGACTCATGGAAATCCTTCAGTTTTCTCGTAAGAACACTTGAACCCCTGAACCAAGAAACTGAGATCCCGAATCATAGATTGTAATCCATAGTCAACTTCCAAAGTTTTGAATTATTGCTTCAGTCATGCCTCGTGTCATTTGTTGAAGATAAGCAACCTATCACCTGTATTCTAGACAGTACAGTTATATTGTACCAGTCGATGAACATTGTCTTTTCCTCCGTCGGGTGCCCCTTAGAATTCTTGGCGTTAAAGAATTTTCATTTTGAATCTCTGTTGTGTCTTATAATTCAGAAAAGGAAGGTTTTCCTATGTATCACAAGTGAAGCGGATATACTGTTATTCACTACCGAGCGACTTTATATCATATTTTCCTCCCAGAATTTTTGATAATGTTATCATTGGAGGTGGCAGCTGCACACAGCTTGATAGTTCACTGCTTTGATGCTTCAAGTTTATGCGTTGAACAAGCGGAGAGGTCACAGTACAGTCTTATCAGAAGTAACAGCATTATATTTGCCGAGAATTTTTAAGGTCATACGATTAATTTTATTAAGGAAAAATCAAACGTGATACACAGCCTAATGCTCCTTTCAAACCCAAGCTCTAAGAAAACTAGAAAAAGCAAACAAAAACGTGATATATCCTTCAAAGATTCAGTCGCGTAACTTGACTTTCAAGAGCATCGAATCGTCCTGACATTTATTCTGACATCTTCTTTTAGGAAGTTTTAACTAAGCTACTTTGAAGGGACTCCGGTTATTTTTTCTCGTTTGTGGGTCGCAAAGTTTGAGTGATTTCAAAAGTCGTTAATGGATGGATGCATAACTGCCAACTTTAAGTAAACGAAGAAACCTGCTTATGGTCATGAAAATGTATTGTCTTCTTTGGCATTCTCTCTCTTTTTGCACCGACATCAATTTTTCTTGTTTGAGGTCTAATTGAAACCATTTTTATTCCTTTTTTTGTCTCATCATTTCTTGTTAAACTGAATGTAAATCATAGACCCAGAGCAGTAACAGGATTTAATTTCCAAAGATAGAGGACTCCTTTTGTGTATTTTATGCAGTTATTAGGAGGTAACATCTACTTACCTTTACCTTTACCATTTCTTGTGCCTTTGGCATTGTATATTACTGTATTTTATTTATGAACTATTTGTAAAATACTCGTGGGAATACAGAAGGTAGAGTTCTAGGGAGTGAAGACACGACACTTATGGAACAAAAAGATATATTTTCGTAACTGAATCCAATGCACTTTGAGGATTTTTACTTTGTGTTATCTTACATTTACACTTTTTTATGTTCATTGTAAGATATATTTTGTGATGGTGTTAGTGGGTTGCCCTCAAAACCCGTCTTCGAAGCTTGCTTTAAAAGGGGAATCTGTCTTAGAAGTCCAAGACGCAGGATACAGAATTTTGAACAAAGGAAATCTGGAAACATTCATATACGTTCCTTTTCGTTTTCTGTAAAAGAACTACTGCGCCGGTTTTGTCTGTCCGTCCGCACTTTTTTCTGTCCGCACTTTCCTATCCGCCCTCAGATCTTAAGAACTTCTGTGGCTAGAGTGCTGCAAATTGTTATGTAGATCATCCACCCTCCAATCAGCAAACATACCAGTAGTTTTTGTTTTATTTAAGGTTGAAGTTAGTCACTACCGGACCGTGGTTAAAGTTTCATGGGCTGCGGCTCATAAAGCATTATACTGAGAACGCCGAAAGATAGATATATTTTAGATGGCCTTGATTATACGCTGTAGTGGCTGTACAGAAAACTCGATTGCGTTTTCATTTTATTTTTGTTATTATTTATTTATTTATTTATTTTTTTTTTTACCGAATTGGACGCTCGTTACAAAACGGATTAAAATAACTTACAGTCTGTAAGTCGATGGTGCTTTCAAAGCTTAAAATGCTTTCCCTAGTTCCAATCAAATATCTCTGCATTTTTCTGTCATTCTGATTTAGTATTGATTGTTTATGTCTCCTTCAGAATCACTTTCTTCCATCTTGTTTTGTAACCTCCGAGACTTACTACTTCCAAGTCCGACATGTGCAGTTTGGTAGAAAGAGCTGGACATTCCACATTCGTCAAAAATTGACTGCTGAAGTGAATGGGAGACGGGATCATGGTTGGGAAGTAATTGTGAGAGCTGTGAGTGACGTCAGACACCCCAAAAATGGCGGAACTGTGTTCAAAGGTTGATTCACGGGAGTCCGGAGGGAGCCTCCGAGGGGAGGATGATTTCCGTGCTGCATGGTCTCGGTCCTTAACAGTCCGGTTTATTTGGGTAGAGTTTTAAGTTGGCCATCAGGAGGATTGGTTGGCTCTCACTCTGCAAATCGCGGAAATTGTAAATTTCCTAAGCAATTGATACTACCATATGCTTAAGCAGTTATAATTTTCATATTTTAAGTAACATTTTATAAGGAACTGTCAGCTATTGACTTGTGCCACACCAGTTCAGTGGATGATAAGATTCTGCTGTAAAAGAAAAAATGCATGTTCATTGCACATGTACTCCAAAGTTATTAGACTATGGAGCTTTGCATAATAGCATGAAGCCATATGCTTAGTGCGAAGGATTAAGCCTAAGTTACATTCGGAAAGTAAGAACTTTAAAACTTATACGACTTTCTCAGTGATGCTGTGAATCGAGGTTTTACTAACTTTAAGGCAAAGAGAGCATATTTCAAATGCAATGTTAAAATCAGTGATTTCCATTATGTCCAGGATTAGGTGTATAGTTTTATCCCAGTATTAATGGATGTTTTTGACTTACCACAAGAAATATTCCTAATTTTACCTGACATGTTTCTTCTCACAAAGAAGAATGGTTTAGCTTAATGATCCTCTGAATGTCTCCAAAATAAGATTGACAGCATCATGCTTTAGAACATCAAACACTCTGTGGTAAAATCGTTCTAACTGAACCACCACCCATTCACGTAAAACACGTTTAAAGCTGTCCATGATTTGACAATATATTGCACTAAGACACTTCATTAGCCTGTAAATATTTTTGAAGTCTGTCAGTGCCATCAGTAAGGTGACTGATGAACAGCTTTGTAATAAACTAAAGTAGTATCCACTTGAATTTTGAAAGGTTTTGTTTGACCTTATGAAAATAATGGGCATAACATTTGATATCCTAAAATTGAAGTCTGGGAATCATTGAAGGCTGTGAAACTAGATCTCGTCTTAATTGGGAAGCAGAGGTGAAGATATTATTGAGGTTTTATGATTCACTGTGTAGATGCCAGCTTCGCTATGCTCGTTACATAGGTTCTTTTGCATACACAACTAAATTAAAAGCACTGGATGTTGTACATCATATGGTTAAGATACGTTCTGTTTCATTTAGAAACTTGCCTGTTGAGAGCAGACATGAGGACGTTAATAAATTGTCATATACTTTGGTATGGGAGTTGGGTCTGTTGAATTTTTTCAAAATTAAAATTTTCCCCAATAAGACTTCCTTTGATGTCTTAAAAGATGATGACCTTAGAGTTTTAGTGGATCATGATCAACTAAACCCTTTCAAATTATAGTGAATAGGAAACTAATTAAATCTTAATTGGCAGAAAATCCAGGAAATTTACTATCATGCCCCAAATGGATATATCTGACACTTCACTGTGGTCAAAATCTTTCTTAAAGAACACTCCTTAGAAGAAGTCAAATCAACATCCTTGAACATGATACTGTTCTTAAGATCGCCTTGAGCTATTTATGGATGTTGCAAAGCCTTACAGTGGATTCGGATGTGCTGTAATCTGTAAGGATGAATTATATTTAGCAAATCACGTGACTGAGTCTTGTCTTTTCATTTACCACTGACGTGACTGCATTTTTTTAGGTCTAGAAACTCGCTGTAAATAGTACGGGAAATAGCTTTGGCATATAATGTTACGCCAAGTGTGTTCGATTCTTGGAAGGATTTTTAAATTTCCACCCTTTAGTTCAAAAAGCTCAAAAGTGGCTCTTTCACACATCTTTTTGACACAAAACTAGTCATTTCTGCTTGGTGCCCCCCTGTGTGGGAGTATAGTGATGAAGTCATGAACAGGGACAAGAAACCACTTTACACAGTTGTTATGTATTTAAAAAGGTCCCCATTTTGGTAACACAGGACCCAAGACCAATCGGGTAATATGTTTTATGGAAGTGGTATGAGCTGTGGCTGTCCCTACTCCTTGGCAATAATAACACATAAAAGAGTTAATGATAATCGTCTGTCCTACGAGTTTTAATGTCAGCTAAAACGTTCAGGCCATTTTTAATCCGACTGAGGAATAAGCATAACTGCCCCAGTCTTAAATTTATTTTAAGATGGTATCTGCACACCAATTTGTGCTCATTTGAAAGGTTAATGAGCTCATTTTGGTGCGTTGCTCCTGATTTATGAGCATCAGGGGAAAGAACAGCCTTCACCTGAAAACTCTTGCTGAGACTTGGGGTGGAGAGGTTTCACTTGAATCTCACATGGCCGTATTGCATTTTTAACGCCATTTGAAGGATGTATTTAAATACTTTATTTTGTATTGTACGAATGCCTTGAATGATACGCATATTTTTTTCTGCGACGCTGGATATCTTTCCCCGGCCCCATTGCTTGTCCATATGGCCCAAATTTCATATATTCCTATGTTCCATTTAAACTATTATTGAGATTCGTCAGGATGAACATCGTTTTTCATGAATTTGATACGTACCTTATCACGTAACAGGAAAATTAGCAGTTTTTCCCAATCATCTGGATTATTTGACTTACAATTCTCAATTTTTTTCGTACAGCAGAGTCGAAGTTACTGTATTGTATTTATTATAAAGCGCAGATAGGTTATTGGACCCAATTTGACAAATACAATGCAGTTATAAGTGACCTTGGGGCAAAGATGCATAGTCCAGTTGTAGCATACCCAAGTCGTTTGATAGATCCGTGTACAGCCCTGCGTTGAAATTCATGTTGTAAGTGATTATTTTATTTTGCTTTCTTCATCAACATGTAGGTTATTTTGTATATAGAGAAGAAATGCCTTTTCTCCTTTCACTCCAAGAACTTTTGGATGCACGTTTCTTTTTCCTAAGCTATTATTGAGGAACTGTAAAGATAATTAACGGCCATACAATCTTAGCACTTCTATGAGGATTTATAACGCCGAATGACTCTAGAGTCACAGTGCTTGACTTTCTGCCTAAGTTTCATATTCCATTCCATTCCATTCAAAGAGGACTTGACGACCTTGACATCAGGCCTTGAAAGTACACCCATAAATATGGCGTTTTAACGATGGAATCGATACATTCTTTGCTCAGTTCTTATATCTCAATTTGTTCTTACTAAACTTAGTCTTCTAAATCTCGCTACTCAAACCGACGCATCGTACAGGAGAGGTTAATTTATGGAAAGAAGGAACTAGGATTTAAAAAAAAGAAGAAGAAAAAAACAGGCTTTGATATGACTTATTTTGTCTCAAAATTTGCTTCATCCAACCTTTCTGTTTTAATTCTGAACGCCTTAAAGGGACATTATGATAGCCGAGGTTTACGTATCTCTCTCTCTTTCTCTCTCTCTCATGGTAGGGAAGAGCTGTTTGTAGTTTTAAAGAGACTTGATCTCTACGAAAGATGCCGCAGACTGTGAATATACTGCATTGCGGTAGTGCATTGCAGGTGTCATGTTCTTGAAAGCGCTCTCGTTCAGATTTGAATGTTCTTGATCCAAAGCTAAAACACCCTATCAGAAGATTTCTAAGAGACGTATGGTCTCTCTCTCTCTCTCTCTCTCTCTCTCTCTCTCTCTCTCTCTCTCTCTCTCTCTCTCTGACCAAAATATATCTTGACTACTCGGTCCTCTTTCTTGCGTTCAAATAATATTTCTGAGGAAAAATTCATTAGAGGTTATTTTTCTGCTTAATCTGGTGAGGAGCGAAAATTCACCTGATTTACGGCCCAAGGGATTCTTACAGAAATCTCCAAAGAATGATAATTATGAAAGAGATGTAGGTTTTAAGTTCATAGTATGTAGTAATTGTTCGGAATTGCTACATCAACGTATACATACACACACGCGCATACATTTGAGTGAGGTTATTATTGAATGTTGGTTAAATTTAGTTTGAGATCAAATTTCTAAATTTTCCATGCCGCTTCAGGAAAATTATTCGAAAATTTTGACTTTAATACACGGACACCGGAAGGTCCATAAAAATTCATCGAGGAAGAAACTGTATCATTTGAGCAAAGTATTGTTGTGTACATAGTTGTGATAGTTAATGTTGCAATGTTGTTAATTAGAATTTTATGACTGAATGGAACACGAAATCCAATAAGCATAACGTCCTATACATGGTAAACATAATTACGAAATCTGTAGTAAACAATAAATTACGCGGCTAGAAGCATATACGTAGGTCTGCCTATGGTGGAAGAAAAATCTCCCGTGTGGCGTCAAGACACTGCAAAGGTTAGAAAGGTGGTCAGAAACGGCTTACTACTTTTGAGTGCTGTTAGAGGTGCCTTGAACGTCCTTTAATGTTTCTTCTGCTGTTAATTCCTGGCTGAAGAAACTTACGGATTTGGTGGCATCATTGACTTTTTGCTATACGACAGCACCTATTGCAATTTTGCCTGTGTTGATGATATGTATGAGGCCGACCCATGGGTTAGGAAATGCCAGTGAGTGTTGTGGTGTCCGTGAATTCTTTCCCGTTTCTTTGAAGGTGTCTTGTTGGGTAGAGCCCTATGCGAATTTCTTGGTGTTGCTTCTGGGTGCATCGTGGAGTGGGGAGCCATGTTTCTGGCAATGTTGGGATGGAATCTGCATTAATGATTTACCATTTCTGTAAATTTTCCAAGTTCTTTTATGGTCTTTAGGGTTAGATATTTCCAGATGGCTGACACCATGGGAAGGTAAAGGACATGAATGGTTCTCGGTAATATGATGGGAAAGGGAATGATGTCTGTTCACGTTGGGAAGTGGGTTGTGGTCAGGTTCCATTTGAAGGTTTAGTTGCCTGAAGTGTCTGCAGGGGCGCCATGATGCATCAGGTTTTTTACCGTGTGTTTTGGTGAGGCTTAGGGGCTGGAGGCCTTCTGGCCTTCTTTTCAATGTCGAGTAGTGCATCCTGTGGACTTGGGGACCTGTTGTTTTGACATGATGGAGCAATCTGTGTTTGGCAGGTCTCCCGGGAGCCAAACAAAATCGGGCTGGAAGATGTTAAGAACTTGTGCAGGAGGTGGTGTAGGTTGATCGTCCTTTCCAGTGGGGTAAGTGGTTGTTTGGGTTCTGCAGAGAGTTGTGTTATTTGGAAAGCAGATAAAATATGTCCATAAGGTGGCAGTGGGCAATGTCTATGGTACCTAAGGAAGTCAGCGTTGAGTAGGGAGTGTTTAGACTTCGGCGATGATAATTTCCCAATTGTATTTCCTTCAAATGAGATTTAGACCCATAAGATGCTATGGGCCTGCAATTTGCGGAAGCAAGTTTACTTGAATGTACTTTATTTTTTTAATTAATATGATTATATTTATTTATATTTATATTTTTTATTTTAATTTATTTTTATTTTTATTTTGCTTTCAATTTAAGTTGTTCCGTTTACTTTTTTTAACCATTTGTAAAGAATGTGCGAGTTATTCTGCTCAACAGCTGTCTGAGTTAATTTATGACGACCAAAAATGCCTGTGTGCAAATCTTATATCTCCCAGATTTGAGTTACGACTTTGTTAGCATCACTTTTCTGACTGCCATAACTGAGATATAATTTTATGGTTTTACATTTTTGTTACATCAATTAAGGAAGGGTTTGGTTCTGTTTAGTTGCTTTTAAAATTTGTTGAAATGATTTTATGCTGTACTCAATTTCAATGCTTTTTTCTTTAGGTAGATTTTTGGTGCTTTGATATTTTGATGTAGCTCATATAATAATAGTTAGAATGACAGCCATTAGTACCAAGGTGACCTTGGAGGAGCCTGTGATGCATTATTAGTCATGGTGATTCTATTTTTATAAATAATCCAATTTTTAACAGTGACATCAATTTTCCCCATCTTTATGCTTAATTTTGTGAAGATGAGATTCTCAGTAAAAAAATGTTAAAAATCGACATATCACTGAATGGAAGATGTATTCAACTATAAAAGTAAATAAAAATAAATTAAGCCAAAATAGTTGTAACTGGAATGAGTCTTCAGTGTACGTCAGTTCTGGTACTTAAGATTGCAAGTATGAGCTTGAGCCACATGCATATGTTTGGTCAGTGATATTTTGATAGGTCGATTGTTGGTATTCCTGTTGTGTGCTAGAAATGCTTTGGATTTAGAAGGAGCGAGAGTGAGGTTGGCTTTGCCGAGTCCCCTTCTATCTGAAACGGGCCCAGAATTTTTGAGAATTCAAATCTGGACCCTTCGGTGTCCGAAACAATTAGCCATATACCACTTTAGACAAATTGATACAGTACTGGAACAATGGTTCATAGGTTTGAGGTAAAATTATAAAATTATTCTATTTAAATAATTCTGAAATATTACCGTGTGGGTTTGTCTAATGCACCGATGGATGTATGTTGTGTTCCTCACAAAATGCATTATTCAGCATGAAAATTTTCATTTCATGTTAGTTTAGAAAAATGTATAGCATATGATGAATGTGGTTAATAAGTTCTGTGTAAAAAATGATAATCATTTCCTGTAGAAAAATCATCTGTTTAACTATTTTACGTAAATATCGAATGAAACATTCTGAAATTGAGAGGTAACAACAAAAGTAGAAACTTAACGATCTCTCCAGGATCAGATATTCTAGGTAATGATATAAAATTTTTATCTTGTACTAAATAAAAGTATGATATAATGAGAATGAGACTAAAATGTCACAAGCCTTTATACTATTAGCAGTTGAGCAAGTATAATGCATTCAGATCATTTGGTGATTAATGTTATTTCTTTGGGTTTCTGTTTAAGTTATTTGAAAGGTCCAGGGCAATCAGAGCACACTGAGATAATTTATTAATTTTCAGGCGCCATTTTCTGACATGCAGTGGCCCTAGTGCATAGTGGATTTTAATAATTTACTATTTGACCAACCTGGTGCTGCCTGGGAAATCTCTGAATGACAACCAATAAGCTCTCTGTCTCTTTCTCTTTCTCTCTCTCTCTCTCATTCCTGTTAAGATAGTTGCTTCAGTTACATTGCCCAACATCTTTGACATTGTATACACCACTTCTCACCATTCCTATTGGGGCTGAACTTGAACTTGAACTTGAAGGGCATTGGGAGTGTCTCTATGCAACTCAGCAACCTTGAAAACTATCTGTCATTTACAAAATTTTGTTTTTCACCCCTTCTCATCCCCAACCTTCCTGTTGGGGCTGAACTTGGGTGTTGGGCGTATCACTTTTCATCTCAGCTACTTCAAAAACTATGGATTAGACATTAATATCTGTAGTTTTCGGTTATTTTTTACGGCACCACCTTTCCACCCCTTCCCAATCCCCTTCCTATCAGGGCTGAACTTGGACTTGAAGGGCTTCAGAAGTGTCACTATTTATCTCAGCTACCTCAAAAACCATGAATTGGGTAGTAATATCTGTAATTATTTTTATTTTTACATGTCAACAGCTTCCCACTCCTTCTCACCCGCCTTCCTTTTGGGGCTGAACTAGGACTTAAAGGGCATCAGGAGTGTCACTATCCATCTCGGCAACCTTGAAAACTATGGATTAAACACTACATCTGTCATTTTTGGTTATTTTTACATATCACCCCTTTCCCACCCCCTTCTCATCTCCCCTCCTATTGGGGCTGAACTTGGACTTGAAGAACTTTTGGAGTGTCACTATTCTTCTCAGCTACCTTTAGAATTATGGATTAGACACTAATATCTGTTGTTTTTGGTCATTTTTACGTCACTTTCTTCTCACCTCACTTTCTGTCGGGGCTGAACTTGGACTTAAAGGGTACCAGGAGTGTCACTATGGATTAGACGCTAATATCTGTCGATTTCGGTTAGTTTTACGTCAGCCCCTTCCCACCACCTTCACCCCACCCCCTTCCTGTCAGGGCTGAACTTGGACTTGAAGGGCATCAGGAGTGTCACTATTCATCTCAGCAACCTCGAAAACTGTGGATTAGACACTAATATCTGTCGTTTTTTTATTATTTTTCATGTCACCCTCTTCCCATCTCCTTCTCACCATCTCCTTAAAGGGTACTGGGAGTGTCACATTCATTTCAGGAACCTTGAAAACTACGGATTAGACACAAATATCTGTATTTTTCGGATATTTTTAGATGTCTCCCCTTCCCAACCCTGTCTCACATCCCCTTCCTATCAGGGCTGAACTTGGACTTAAAGGGCATTGGGAGCATCACTGCTCTTCTCAGTGGCCTTGAAAACTATGGATTAGACAATAATATCTGTCGTTTTCAGTTATATTTACATGTCACCCCTTTCCACCCCTTCTCACCACTCCCTATCTGGACTGAACTTGGACTTACAGGGCTTTGGGAGAGTCACTATCCACCTGGGAGACCTCGAAAACTAAGGATTAGACACTAATACCTGTTGTTTTCAGTTATTTTAACATTTCACCTCTTTCCTACCCCCTTCCCACACTCCCCCCTTTGGTACCAGTGATGCCTTACCCACACAGTATTCTTTACCAGATGGTAAGTCATATTTATACCAATGCTTTTCAAATTGTGTGTATATACATTTGTACACTATCCATTTTTATATAGATTAATATTGCTAGGGAACATGACATTTTTGTCATATTCAATGTAAGAGTTGAAATAAAATAATTTTAGGCATCTGAAGATTAAAGATGTTTTTGGAGAGTATGTTAATGATAATTTTGCATAGTAAACTCTTATAAGCTGTTGTTTTATATTTTAATTGTTGCGTGATTTTTTTCATGGAAATACATTCTTTTTGTTACTTTTTCTTCATAGAGCATATTTTATTTTTTTAAATTTCGTTACCGAAGCTGGGCTTTGAGCTTATCCTTTATTGACATTCCTGATAGATATAATAATAATTTATTGCTAACTTTTATTGTATTTAATTGTTTCTCTCATTTGCATTGAGTTATAAGTTAGCCCTAGAGCGCAACTCTAAGGAACCTGGAATAGCAACAGGTTATTAATCGGCTGATTTTGTGTCACTGTTAGTTCAAGCCAGCCATGTTCTGACACGGGCTTTTGCTCCTAGAGTGCCTCGAAGTTTTTAGGACATGAACGCTGAGTATAAGCTGGGGATTGGTTGCCAAACGCCACTTGCTAACACTTGCCACACACTGCCATCCCAAACACGAAGGGTTTGTAAGGGGGTGGTACACTGTATTCATTACTAAACGGTGTGTATATAAACTCTTTGGCCCTCAGCTGCACCCACTTTTTAGCCTTTTATTTTGCCTCCATTCCTGTTTCCTTTTTAATTTTCTGTAAAAGAAAACTATTGTGCTGGCTTTGTCTGTCCGTCCACCCACAGATCTTAAACCCTACTGAGGCTAGAGGACGTAGACCAGCCCTATTAGAGCTAACAGTCAGCTCGGTGGTCTGGTTAAATTACTTTGATAATATTAATAATAATAATAATAATAATAGGGGACTGTAAATTGGTATATTGATCATCCACCCTCCAAACATCAAACATACCAAACTGCAGCCCCCTACACTCAGTAAGTTTTATTTTATTTAAGGTCAAAGTTAGCCATAATCGTACTTCGGGCAGCGCTACAGGTACTAACAACATAGGCCACCACTGGACCGTTGCTGAGTTTCATGGGCCGTGGCTTAGGGCACCACCGGACAGAAAACTCGATTGCACTGATGAAACTTCGACGAATTTTTTACTTGTTTCCATAGATATTTAGTCATTCTTTCATGCACTTATTTAGACAGTAAGGCAACAGTTGCAATATTTTGTATCGGGACTGAACGTAAATAGAAAGTTTTATTTTTATCATAGTAAGTATATTGTTTTATACAATACTGATTTCTAAGCAAAATTTATGTGCCCGCTGTATGTGAGATTTGTATTTAGAGTGCCTGTCTTTCCCTATGCATTGTTTACGTAGATTAATAACGTATGTTACATTTGTGATGCTATTTTTGTACCACTGTCAAGCCTTGTCTGTTATTTCAGTGAACGTAACTTACAGGCAGCTGTTTCTCCTTGTTTATTCGCAGGTTAGTGGGCAATCACGAGTGTTTTAACACCTGCGGCCAGCATATATGTACATGTGAGTACAGATGTGAACTTATGATAATTGGGATATTGAGCATGACACTTCAAAGACATTCTTCCTGTCATTAGAGTTATCCAATAGTGATAATAGGATTCTCTCTCTCTCTCTCTCTCTCTCTCTCTCTCTCTCTCTCTCTCTCTCTCTCTCTCTCTGGCAGTCTGTTGTATTATTTCCGCAAAATGTAAAATTTGTGAATTTTTTCAAGGGATGAATCTCGGTAAGAATCTTTATTCGCCTTGGAGTCAGTTACCGTATAAGATGTTCTTTAGAAGCGTAATAATTTTCTGTTGATGAATATCATGCGAAAAAATGTAACATCTCATTTTCATAAGATGATTTTGATATTGTGACCTCCTCACCCTCTGATTAATCTTTTTGGTGTGCAATTACGAATCGGTTACTGAGCAGCTTGCTCCTTCGGTAAACCATCAGACTACTACTGTTATGATTATATATATATATATATATATATATATATATATATATATATATATATATAATCACCATACCTTGTACATAACTTGAATCTCAAGGGAATTTTATATCTCATAAATGCCTCCGCGCCGACCGGTATCCGAACCTCGGTATTTTTTGTTGAAATGACAATAAACGGTGTCCTTTGACCACTTGGCTATCAGGAGAGGTGCAAGTTGATGTCGACGCTGCTGTACATATTCTTGTCTAATTCAGATTCTGTACATAGAATGGATATGAACCTATGTCCACCGTGATAGCTGATTAGTGAGTTCGTAGCACCTGGTTAATGATAAACGGCTGCACATGTTCCTTTAGTTAAAATTCAGGTTCTGCACCGCTTACAATCGATATTTCATACCCACCTCCACCATGATAGCTAATAGGTCAGGTTGTGTGTAAGTGAAAAAAAAGAAAAATAAAAATCACATAATAGAGTATGCCCCTGGACAAAAACAGTACAGTTCAGTGGCCATTGCCACATTCATATTTTAACTGCTGAATCATGCATAAAGCCCTTGTAAAAAAAAAAAAAAATTGCGCCGAAGTTTCTTCGGCGCAATAGAATTTTCCGTACAGCGTATAATGCTGTATGAAACTTTCAGCCACGGCCCGGTGGTGACATGTGTTGTTGGTAACTATATCGGTGGATGATCAACATGCCAATTTGCATCCCTCTCGCCGCAGTAGTTTTTAAGATCTGAGGGCAGACTGACGGACAAACAGCCATCTCGATAGTTTTTTTTTCCAGAAACCTAGAAATGTCACCGCTTAAACTGCCTCGCACGCCTGAGCAGAAGTTTCCTCAGGAATGTTTCGAACTCCCCCCACACACTGGTCATTCACCACCTGTCTTGCACACACACACACACACACACACTCTTCATAGATATTAAGGCCATTTGTTTCCGGTACCTCTTCTGTCTCATCTCCATAGTATTCCCCAGTTCGTTTTCTCCGCTTCCCCCTCCCTCTTAATGTTTACAAATGATATGATACTTTCCTCAAAATCATCTTAAAATGCTCTGATCCACCATTCCACTTACAGTTACCCTTGCACCCAATAACCCCGTTCCAAATTCTTCATATTTCAACATTTTTCACTTTCAGTTCTTCGTCATGTAAGATTTTCCATACAACTCCTCTTAACAGCTTTAATATCTTTTTCACGTACTAGTATTCAGCACCCATTATTCACTCCCATAAGAAAAATAGTTGCCTTAATAATCCATTTGTATACATTTTCTTCTTGACTTTCATAAACACTTCAATTCCCCTTCCAACCTTTTCCATATGTCCAGTTTAAAAGGCCCATGAAAACTAAAAGGCCCATGAAAACACTGTTACGCGACAGAACCATTTATTTGGACTGACCGTACGTAAGTTCTGATCACCGGTGAATGGGGACGGTTAGTGAGTGACAAGAGTAATTAGATGGAATACACAGGTGTGGACACGACGATGGTGGTATTGGAAATTGCGGCAGTCATGTGATAAAAGTTGTCAATCCGTCGTTATTTTAGATCGCGTGAGCTTCCACCTGCGTCGAGTCTGGAGGACGTACCAGCTAGAACACTTGGTTGAGAATGGGTCTTTTCGTTAATCGGTCCATGGAATGCGATTTTAGTACTTGGCCTACTCAGTGACTCGCTTATCTATTGTAACATCGTCCGTCTCACTTTCTCCAAGATATATAGATATGAGTCTCCTGTTCCCATTTTTCACCATTCGTGTTAACACTTCTTGGTTCATCATCTTTGCTTTTGTATTCATTTGCACTCGACTTTCTCCTCTTGCAGATACCTAGAGGCTCTCTCACTTTCAGCAATTTTTCTTCTTTATTCCCAGTCAGTACTGCATCATCTGCAAGCATTGCAATCACAACTCATTTTCTTGTGCAACTTTGCAAACTATATGCAAACTGTAGTTTCAGCCTAGCAACTATATCTCATCACTTACTTATCACATACTTATCACATCACTCCATCCACAGAGGTATTGAAGGGCCACAGAGGCATAACGTACCCTTTTCAAAGACCCAGTTTTACACTCCTTTCTGCATTCCACCTCTTCCATTTCTTTCATAAGCTTTTACTAAGTCCATAATTAACGCTTACTGCCTTTTTCTTTTCCTTCGAATTTTTCGTATAACTTTCACAGCAAGCACTTCACCCAATCCTTTTGTTCGTCTAAATTCCTACGCTACTAGACGCACAAATTATATATATATATATATATATATATATATATCTATATATATATATGTATATATATACTATATAGATATATATATATATATATATATATATGCTATATATATATAGATATATATATATATATATATAATATAGATATAGATACTATATATAGATATATATATACTATATATATATATATATCTATATCTAGATTATATATATCTTATATATATATATATATCTATATATATATATATATATATATATATATATATACACATGAAACATGAATGAAATATTAAAGACCAATCCAGCGTAATGTTCTAGACGACAGATTCCAATAGAGCCGCCTTCCAGTTCATTTGTCTTCTGAGTCTGAGACACGGGAAGTATCGACAGATGTTAAGATTTTACGATTATTGGACGCTTGTTTCCAGTGTACTGTATACTGATCATTATCGTAAACAACGCGTGTTTGTTGTTGTACCGAAACACACCGTGATATTTTTCAGTGTTATGACATAGATACATTTTTTCTTCTTTATGGTAGCTTTAGGGTTTAATTAGATTATACATTTGTCAAGAGACTCTAAAGATTTAATAAATAAGATAATTTCGAATGTGCATTTTAAGGGAGTCAGACGTTTACTGTTTCTTGTTGGGATCCTGGATGTTCAAATGCTGATATAAGTCGTTTTTTGGATAGGTTTAGTGAAACGGCTGTATGCTTTTTGTTAAATTTTTAATATTTTATTTCCTTTTTCTTAAACAAAATATTTCGGTTGCGAAATATAGCCCCTTAGCCCGAGAGTCTTGTATTTGTCTCTGTGTGGTGAATAATTGTTTTATTTGGTTTTTCTTTCGCAAGAAATAATTTCCGTCTTTCTATTTACACTGCTGTTGGCGTTTTGAGATATGACGATGTATTATGTTCACAATGGACAACTATTCTCTGAAGACCCTTTGAGAGGATGACCATACGCTACTAATATAGAGAAAGACATCGTACACCTTACCTATGAGGATGCCGAAATGGTGATTAAACAGAATAAAGAGCCATTGGAAAAGATGGAACTGATTAAAGCTTCTAATGAAGAGAGAGCGAGAATAAGGGTGTCAACTGTGACGAGGGGCCTGTATCCTCTTCTCAGAACAGTTTAGGCTAAGCTAGCGAGGATTTCCAGATTTGACCAGTTTTTTTATATCTTAAGTTATCAGCAAAAAATTGATTCTACTCCTCTCAAATTTGCTGTGAAGTCTGTAACAAGAAATGTCAGTATCCTGGAGATATATTTGGAACAATAATACTCTTAATTGACAATCAGAAAGATAGACATATTTCGGCTTGTTAATGCTCTCAAATACTGTGGAAGGCTGCAAGAAAAGTAGTTTTTTTTAATTGCGTTTTTTTTCAATTTCGATTCTGTAAGAAAAGCATCTCTTTGTTTAATTTCGATTCTGCAAGAAACTTACTTTTTTTTAATTGCGTTTTTTTTAAAATTTCGATTCTGTAAGAAAAGATTCTCCTTTTTTTTTTAGATTCTGCAAAAGTACCATTTTTAATTGCGATTTTGATGGGAAGTTTGATTTTGATAGGAAGTTATAAGAAAAGTTAATATTACCGCATGAGTTGATGTTGAAAAAGCCTGATCTTTTTTGTTTATTTTTTAGATGCAGAGGTTGATGGGACGGATGACTTGATGCCTTTATGTAGCTCAGGTCAGAGGGAACAAAGTAAAAAAAAGTGAAGAAATCGTGGGACTTGACCCCCAAATAAGGTGACGAATCTAGATTTTAAAGAAGGGAAGATGATTAGAATCTGAAAAATGAAAGTAGGGAATTATGAATTGTGCAGTCCGAGAATTTTTCATTTCCGAATTTAGACAGTGTTGGAAAAAACAGTGTCACTGATGCTATGGAAGGTTAATAGAGAGGGATGGACTTTCACCAAGCTCAACAGAAATGAGCTCGAAATAATACTTACAGAAAAAGACAAGAGAGGATAACTTTGCGAGAGAAAAAGTGAATCAAAACAGCTTAGCCCTGGGTCATCATTCTGATGAATGAAGAGCCTTAAGATTTAATTTTATCAGTGAGGAGACAGTGATGAAGCACCCTATTAGGAAACCAATAATCTCAACATTGACGAACTTAAGACTTCATCTGACAGGGATGAAAGGAATGTTTATGACATGTTTACAAAATGGTATATTGTGTGGAAGCAGATTTAGTAGTTATTTTAACAATGTAACCTCTTCAAGATATGTTTAGAATTACCTGAACATACAAAATGTTAAGATAATGAGCAACGCAGTTAGTTGTAATTCAACTGCAAAGAGTCAAAGATGTAGATGGCTTAGTAAATGAAGAATAATGAAGGCGTCTTGAGGCATTGCAGCTCTACTGAGCGACTGAATCCCGATTTAGATAAGCTTACAAGATCTGAGTTGACAGACGGAGAAAGAGGCTCTCTTTATTGAGTGGGAAATGCAGAGGGGGACTGGGAGGCGAAGGAAGAAAAGAAGTTTGGGGAGTAAAACTATCTGCAAACACCGAGAGAAGAAACAAACTAGGTGGTCACTAACAATAGGTACAATGATGGTGAGAGAGCGGAATCAAGGCGATTACCACAGTTTATGGGAAATGGAACAGATGTTTCTCCCTCAGCAGCAGAATAAAGACGAAGTAACGAACGGCTAAACAGAATATCTTTTAAGTGTATCGTCAAGTAAGTGAGCTCAGACTTTGAGAGTGGAAGATCACGGTAGAGAGACTATGTCAGTCCAGAGTTGGAAAACTCTAGATGTACGATCGCCCAAAGCTACAAATAAAGGTACGCATACTCCAGTCACTTCATTAAAATAGAATTGAAACAGAAATAGAAACGAAAGAGTTGTTACCAAGATCGTCACTTATTTTAGTTTGTTTTCCTAGGATGAAAAGTCATCTACCTAAATTGTGTTCGGTAAGTCCATGACTGAAAAGACCAATCTTTGTTGGTGAATACATTTCGTTGTGTTAAATCGCAAAATAGTAAAGGCAAATTTTACATTAACCTAGACAATTGGTGTCCAGATTTTTTTTAATTTAGTCAAGCGTGTGGCTGCGTCAGTTCAATTTCAAATAACTTTCCATCGGTTACTTGGATTTTCACAGCTTCCGTGACATAATTGGCTAACCTTATCTTTCATTTTTCGTCATAAATTCTGCTTGTTCCAGCCAAGCGTTAACCTTTAGTAGTCAAATCGTTAGTAGATTAGCTCCAGCAAGAGTACAGCGCCTGAACTCAACAGGGCTTTGCATGATTGAGCGCAGTTGGTATTTCTAATTAATCATTCCTGGATGGTTTTAAGCTGTGCGTTTAGGGCGAACACTTGACATTTCTCCATTTACTGCCAAGTTTCTCACATTAGAAAACTCGCTCGAATTTGAGCTGGATATAAGTGATTCAACTTAGTTGGTAAATTACATACATGGGTGTATTTTTGTACACAACTTTGCTGTGATTATATATATAGTATCTATATATATTATAATATATATATATATATATATACTATGTGTGTGACTGTATTTATGTGAAACATGCATCCGGTCAAAAACGCTTCAAGCCAGAGCTTGATGAGTGGCCCTTTTCTCTTTTCCAACCTGATTTTTACAGTGTTTATACACTAAAGATTGTAAAAGCAGTGTTTTAGTTTCCGATAGTACGTGCGTACCCACTCTTTTATTGCAAATTGTTTTTGTCCCTATCTGAGCTCCGTCTCGAACCAGTGAAAGTGATTTTTCATGAAACTGGCGTGGATAACATATAAGAGCTTCTTGAGTTAATTCAGCAGCCTCTGAAGGACGGAATGCATTCAGTGGAAAGTGACACCGAAACTTCTTTATATGCCTCATAGGATGAAATGAAGGAGATTTGACAAACTTCACAATTCCGTTTATGACGCGGGATTTTAACTTGGAGCTTACCCAGTCAATGTCGCAAGGAAGTCATCTTGAGCTGTTATACTAAGTCATTTCATATAAGGCTCTTTTCAGAATAGTATAGGTTTTTTTTTTTCATATGTCAAATCTGAGACTGAGTTTCAGTCGTTCAACTTTTCCTTCTCAGTTTGTTTATTTTCTTATCTGCTTTTCCCATCCAATACAGTTTAGTTTAGGAAATAATTTTTGGTATGTGTTAACCCTTTACTTGTAAATTCAAGCCTACTTTTGTCTGATAGCTTATGACAGCTATTTGATCATTCCTAAATTAAAGAAAACGTCTTGAAATTTGAAAGTTGATTCCTCAGTATTTTGTTTTTGGGAAAAAAATTTCTTATATCTTTCGAATATTTATGAGGACGTGCGCTATTGTTAGTGCGTTATTAGTTTGTTCCTGGGTTGTGCTGCTGCTGCTGGGACTGGTATTATGACTCCTATGATGGCATCTGTTGCTAAGTTAAATGTTTAATTTTGAAGATCGATTTGAGTATTTTCGCCGTCAGAAATAATAATAATAATAATAATAATAATAATAATAATAATAATAATAATAATAATAATGATGTTGGATGTGAACAGTGTGAAATATTACAGCTGGAATTGTTGTACTATGATAAACTGAAGGGCAACGACAACTTTCCTTTGTGATTTGAGACAGTGATTACTTGGTCATGAAAATAGCAGGTCTTTGCTAATACTTGATCCCGGAGCGTTCCCTGAACAACGGCAGCACCTTCTCCCTGAGGCACAGAAACCAGATCCGTTTTGAATGCGATTTTGTGAGTTTACGCTGGCATTAGGCATCTCTGAAATGCACGCGTGCTTTGTCCTAGCACAACAAGAACTCTTTATACGACAGTTATCATCACCAAAATCCGAAATTTAGTAAAAGAATAAAAAAACAAAAACAAAACATGGATCGATCCTATGGTTTAAGCGATCGTGAGTGTCCAAAAATAGAAGTAATCTCGACGCACACTATTTCAATGGCCTAGAGGTGGACCCGCGTCGGGTGGGAGGTTTGGGGGAATAGATGATAATAGGGCTCGTGTTGGGGAGGGGGAAGGGGGGAATGGGTTTGGAGGTGGGATTGTGAATGGTTCCCTGGTTTAAATAAAGGACTGGAGGCTGGTACCTGCTTCGTAGCGTTACTCCTCGCCGTCGTTATGCAAGCATATCGTGGACATGACGCGCTTTAGGGAGTTTTGTTTGCACGTGTTCCTTCAGCAGCAACCCGGATGTGCTTGCTGGCTGGGGGTTTCAGCTATTGTGGACCTTTTGGAGTGGACTTTTTACCGAGTTTTCCAGTTTTAGCATTATTCGTATTAATATTTAATTCATGACGTATTTCCACATGATTCCTCATTCACTCCGTTCTTCGGGCGTTCACTCAACGTCATTCTTTTCTTCGTTCTCTTCAGCCGGGTTCATCATTTCTGATATTACCCGCGAAAACCGTCGAACAGAATTTGTTCTTGTATTTGGTCATCTGTGCTTAGGAGGAACCACGCAAAATGTTTTGATTTAAAAGTAAATTATCGAATATTACAAAAAAAAATTCTTGTCACAATAAGAAATAAGTTAAGAAGGAGATTTCCATGGCAGAAAACGAACTGTGAAATTACTTGCTGTGAAATGTATACAAGTCATGATTCCCACATGCCTCCAGTGAAACTTGCTGGATTATCCCGGGCCTTCCTTGTCCAGGGATCACTGAAGTACCCGACAGGTCCAAAATCTCATGTTGGGTGTATTATATTATTCTATTTGATATCAGTGACTGTGTATATGGATGAAGAGCGATCTGCTAAGATCTGCAAGTGAGGCTTGTTCAATTTAATTTGGAATTTAGTATAGAAAGTATTTTTTTCTTTTATGGGATTTACTTTTGGATTGGGATTTTAGTACCCCAATACAGACCCTAATTTTCTTGAATAGTACTTTTTTTATAACAATTTCAGTAAATTATAAGAAAAATACTACAGCATGTACTTCTCTAAAACTCCTCTCTCTCTCTCTCTCTCTCTCTCTCTCTCTCTCTCTCTCTCTCTCTCTCTCTCTCCAGACTCGCACAAGCATACTTCAACGGTGGGTGGTGCTGGTAACCTCACCCCTGTTATACTGTGTGATAACTCGAAGGTTAGCACCATCGGAAGTCACCCTCAAAGGGAGTAAAGGTTTAATTCAAAGTGAGTTCATTGATCATTTGTCTTTGTCACTTAACTTTTTGTGTTTATTTTTCTGGTGCTGGCTTTTATTTCTAGGCCCGTGGTTTTGAAAAATCTGTCTGTCATATGAATCTCTCTTTCTGCGTGGCCATTTGTCTATTCTATCCGTATCTCCTTCTGCGTAAAGTCGGCGGCTCTAATGCAGCTGAATAGGCCAAAACTGATGTCCTTTTGTAAGCAAAGAACAAGAAATGCAAGTGTAGAAGGAATAGCTGTAGAACATTTCTAGAATTTGTATTTTTAATGGTTTTGTGTGTATGTGTGTGTGTATGTTTTTGCAGAATCTTGATATTATTGTCAAACTGGATAAACTGATGAGATTGCTAAGTGCATCATAAACATACTCGACAACTTACAGGAAACTCTTAACCTTTCGTTGAAATTAATTGACCAGCAAGACCGTTTTGCCTTGTCATTAAAATTGACTGACTTGACCTGACAAGTTGCCATGTCCTGTCATGAAAATCATTGAACTAATAGTGGCCTTGTGACCGTCATCCCAAAATCATTGAGTTAATAGCCTTTGTGACCTGTCCATAAAATTAAAATGAGCGGATAAAAGGGGCGTGTTGACCTGTCATTAAATCAATTGAGCTAATAGTGGCCTTGTGGACCTGCTTTAAAAATCAATGAGCTAATAGTGGGCCTTGTGACCTGTCATTAAAATATTGAGTATAGTGGCCTTGACCTGTCATTAAATCAATGAGCTAATAGTCCAAGTGGCCCTTGTGACCTGTCATTTAAAATAATGAGCTGATAGTGGCCTTGTGACCTGTCATTAAAATCAATGAGCTAATAGTGGCCTTGTGACCTGTCATTAAAATCAATGAGCTAATAGTGGCCTTGTGACCTGTCATTAAAATAATTGAGCTGATAGTGGCCTTGTGACCTGTCATTAAAATCAATGAGCTAATAGTGCCCTTGTGACCTGTCATTAAAACACATGAGTAATAGTGGCCTTGTGACCTTGTCTAAAATCAAGAGTCTAATGTGGCCTTGTGACCTGTCTTAAAATAATTGAGCTGAATAGTGGCCTTTTGTGACCTGGTCATTAAAAATCAATGAGCTAATAGGGTGGCCTTGTGACCTGTCATTAAAATCAATGAGCTAATAGTGGCCTTGTTGACCTGTCTTAAATTAAAAGTTGAGCTGATTAGTGCCTTGTGACCTGCATTAAAATCAATTGAGGACCCTTAATAGGTGGCCTTGTGACCTGTCATTAAATCAATGAGCTAATAGTGGCCGTTGTGAACCTGTCATTAAAATCAATTGAGCTAATTAGTTTGGCCTTGTGACCTTCATTAAAATCAATGAGCTCAATAGTGGCCTTGTGAAAACCTGTCAATTAAAATCATGAGCTAATAGTGGCCCTTGTGACCTTGTCATTTAAAATCAATTGAGCCTAATAGTGTGCCCTTGTTGACCTGTTGCTTTAAAATTCAAAATTGATCTAATTAGTGGCCCTTGTGACCTGCCCTTAAAATCATTGAGCTAATAGTGGCCTTGTGACCTGTCATTTAAAATCAATGAGCTAATAGTGGCCTTATGACCTGTCATTAAAATCATGATAATAGTGGCCTTGTGACCTGTCTTAAAATCAATGATCTAATAGTGGCCTTGTGACCAGTCTTTAAAATCATTGAGCTAATAGTGGCCTTGTGACCTGTCATTAAAATCATTGAGCTAATAGTGCCCTTGTGACCTGTCATTAAAATCATTGAGCTAATAGTGGCCTTGTGACCTGTCATTAAAATCAATGAGCTAATAGTGGCCTTGTGACCTGTCATTAAAATCATTGGCTAATAGTGCCTTTGTGACGCTGTCATTAGAAAAAAAAAAAAAAAAATCAAGCTATATAGTGGCCTTGTGACCTGTCATTAAAATCATTGAGCTAATAGTGGCCTTGTGACCTGTCATTAAAATAATTGAGCTAATAGTGGCCTTGTGACCTGTCATTAAAATCATTGAGCTAATAGTGGCCTTGTGACCTGTCATTAAAATCAATGCCATATAGTTGCCATTGTGACCTGTCATTAAAATCAATGAGCTAATAGTGGCCTGTGACCTTCATTAAAATCAATGAGCAATAGTGGCCATTGTGACCTGTCATTAAAATCAATGAGCTTAATAGTGGCTTGTGACCTGTCCATTAAAATAATTGAGCTGATAGTGGCCTTGTGACTGTCATTAAAATCATTGAGCTATATGTGGCCTTGTGACCCTGTCATTAAACTCAATGAGCTAAATAGTGCCCTTGTGACCTGTCATTAAAATCATTGAGCTAATAGTGGCCTTGTGACCTGTCATTAAAATCAATGAGCTAATAGTGGCCTTGTGACCTGTCATTAAAATCAATGAGCTAATAGTGGCCTTGTGACCTGTCATTAAAATCATGAGCTAATAGTGGCCTTGTGACTGTCCTTTAAAATCATTGAGCTAATAGTGCCCTTGTGACCTGTTCATTAAATCAATGAGCTAATATGCCCTTGTTGACCTGTCATTAAAATCATGAGCTAATAGTGGCCTTGTGACCTGTCATTAAAATCAATGAGCTAATAGTGGCCTTGTGACCTGTCATTAAAATCAATGAGCTAATAGTGGCCTTGTGACCTGTCTTTAAAATCATTGAGCTAATAGTGCCCTTGTGACCTGTCATTAAAATCATTGAGCTAATAGTGCCCTTGTGACCTGTCATTAAAATCAATGAGCTAATAGTGGCCTTGTGACCTGTCATTAAAATCATTGAGCTAATAGTGGCCTTGTGACCTGTCATTAAAATCATTAGCTAATAGTGCTTGTGACCTGTCATTAAAATTCTTGCGTAATAGTGGCCTGTGACCTGTCATTAAAATCATGACTAATAGTGCCCTTTGACCTGTCATTAAAATAATTGAGCTGATAGTGCCTTTGTGACCTCATTAAAATCAATGAGCGAGAAAGTGGCCTTGTGACCTGTCATTAAAATCATTGAGCTAATAGTGGCCTTGTGACCTGTCATTAAAATCATTGAGCTAATAGTGGCCTTGTGACCTGTCATTAAAATCAAAATTGAGCTTAATAGTTGGCCTTGTGACCTGTCTTAAATCACTGACCTAATAAAAAGTGGCCCTTGTGACCTGTCAATTAAAATCAAAAGAGCTAATAGTGGCCTTGTGACCTGTCATTAAAATCATTGAGCTAATAGTGGCCTTGTGACCTGTCATTAAAATCATTGAGCTAATAGTGGCCTTGTGACCTGTCATTTAAGGTTGATCGACCTGTATTGAGGTGGACTAACTTAAAAGGAAATGATGACATGTTACTAAAATGTATCGACTGATTGGGACCTTTGACTTGCCGTTAACATCGATTGAGTCGCAAGGAAATTGTGACCTGACATTAAAATGGATTGACTGATAGAGACCTTGTGACCTGTTATTAAAATCAAATGACTTTCAAGGGTCTTGTGACGCGTCGTTTAAGTGAATTGACTAACAAAGAACTTGTGACCTGGCTCTAAAGGGGATTACTGATAGGCACCTCGTGACATATTGAAATCGATTGGTTCACGAGGCCCTTGTGTCCTGTCAGTAAAGTCGATTGACTTGCAAAACTTTGTGAGATGTCATTCAAATCGAGAAACACTCAGAAGCCCAGGCAGCGTTTTAAAGTCAAGTGACTTGCAATAACTTTGTCATCTAATAGTGATAGACTTGGAAAACTTTGTGGCCTGTCATGAAGAACTACCAGCCTACAAGAACTTAGTGATAAGTCTTGAAAGTATAAGCTTATATATAGCTTGTATGACTGAATTACAAGGACTTTTTTTTTATTTCTTTTCCAAAAAAGTTGACTGACATATACTCACAGGTTTATAATAAAATTCGATTGACTTTCAATGAACATCTGATCAGTCATTAAAATTGGTTGAATTACAAGAATGATATGAAAGTGATATTAAAAACCTTCTGACGGGCTGTTACTATCAATTGACTTACAAAACCCTCAAGAACCTTCTTACCAGCCTTTAGAACAGACTTACAAAACCCTGACTTGTCCTCGAAATTGCCTGTTGTGCAAGGAGCTTGTCGTTGTTAACAATGAACTTAGATGGATGTTGTTATCTGATACAATAAAGTCAATCGGCTGTGAGGAAACTTATGACTTGTTAAAACTTATAGACTTAAGGACCTCTCATGAAAATAGACTGACTGGATTTACAGGGACCTTGTGACCTTTCAGAAATTGATGAACCTACATGAACCCTGTGACTTGTCGTTGAAATCATTCGACTTGAAACGACTTAGTGACCAATCATTAAAGTCCGTTAGTTAACAAGGACCTTGTGACCTGTCATTTGAATTGATTGACTTACAGCGTATTACCAAAGCAAATCGATTTAGTATCCTTTGGAATTGTTATTAAAATGGATTGTCTTACAAGAAGTATGCGACCTGTCATTACAGCCGACAACCTTGAAGGTTTAGTATATCACCTTTATGAATCTGCCATTCCAAGTTTATGAACTGGGAATATTTACTAGGAAATACCACCCCGCGAGGAACGCAGGGTTTGAATCATTTTTATGAGCTTAAATTGGGTCAAGGGTTGAAAAGAAAGGAAAAAAAGTGATTGATATCGTTATATGGTGAAAATTGCCCAGCGATAAATCCAGGAATTTATGATGTTCCGCCATGATGATTGAGGTGGATGAAGTATGTACATGCTACTGATGCTAGACACATTGACAAACTGCAACGGTAAAAGTGCTTTTCGTGATGCTTAGGACTTTCCATTCTCTCGACTGCACACTACCACCTCACATACGACTAGAAAAAATACTCAACCGGGATAAACGAAAGCCTGAAGAAAAGATATTATGTGTTGCTCAGGAAATTGTCGACATCATATTTGGATTGGGGCCACTCTCTCTCTCTTCTCTCTCTCTCTCTCTCTCTCTCTCTCTAAGAAAATTAACATTAAATTGAAATCTTTATCTATTATATCGCTTGATTTTTTACGTCTATACGTACGCCAAAATACGTGTGCATACTACTTTATTGGGTGACCGGTTATATGTAGTTGAATATGGTATGAAAACGTGTTGTAATTTAGAGGTTTGCTGTAAAAGGTCTGTTAATGCGAAAAGGTTCACAGCAGAGTGCGGGTAAATACATGAAAGGAATCCATGTCGTGAATGAGAATTCCTTAATTGGAGAGCAAAGCTTATATAAAATTCGATAGAGCTATGATATTTTAGTCCAGGATTGCTCTTGAAGATGCGGTAGGGTTAAAAGCACTTGCAGCAGCGTAGATTGTATGAAACGTTATGAGAATTCCATTTCATACGGAATAAATTTGGTTGGCAATCTAAAGTTACCTCGCAGTCACAGTGGCAGGGTCTCTGAAATCAGAAGAATACCATTTTTCAATAAAGTGACGGGAAATCAATTATCTGGCATCATAACATCAAAAGTTATTGTTGATAACATGTGTGAGCGATGTGGCCTATGGAATCTAACCCTTTCGATAAGTAAGGAGTGGATTCATATGAAGTAGCTTTGTTTATTTTGTGTAGAATAACAAGATGACATCATGTTAACATGTGGCACTAGTCTGCAAAATGTTAACAGACGACAGACAGTTGCGAAGACAGTCAATAAAATCTAAACTAACAGAAAATGAACGTATTTCGTATATATATATATATATATATTTATATATATATATATAATATATATAGATATATCATATTTAATAACATATATATTTAAATAATATACATATATATATATATATATATATATATATATATATAATATATATATTTGAAATGGTCAGAATCGATATAAACCTTTATCCTCTCTTGATAGCCGTTTCGGTAGCGTCACTGTCCGATCCTGATTTCGTTCCCCGTCCAACTGGACGGTGGTTCGATCCCATGGGGGTACGAAATTATTATCACTAAAAAATTCCCCCTAGGTACATATATGACAATATATCAATTCCGAGGTAGAGCGAATTAGATATTAAAGGACATTTGTAGCTCGAATTATATATATATATATATATATATATATATATATATATATATATATATATATATATAAAGGCAAAATCTAAGAAGGAAACAATGGAGTACCGCGCTGCAAGGCCTTTCGATTCAATAAATCTCACTTTGGTAAACAATAAATTTTTTTTCCAAGGTGAGCATTTTTACAAAACATTAAACATGCAGATATAGAGAAAATATCTATGCAGTAACTAATTTGTGATTAAGTCAGTGATTTTATTTTAAGATCATTCTTAAATATTTTGCATATACAAGGGTCCAAATAATACTGGCCATAGCTAAGGTTAAAATTACAATTAGAAGTAAGTTGTATATTTGCGATTCTATAAGATTTCGTGAAAAGACATCTTTTGATCTAGCGATTACTGAACTGCCAGTCCAGTTTATCCTGCGACCATTTCCACTTAAGTGAACGAATATTGTATTGGGTGTTTGTGCAGTTTTGACAGAACACTTATGCTGTTTAATTCTTATTTCCAAATCCCTGCTAGATTGGCCCATGAAAAAGAGGGGCAGTCCAAACATGGAATCTTACATAATATTATGTTGTTGCTTCCTTAGGGCCATTATTTATTAGCATTCCTTTCAGTGTTTTATTATAGGAGAAAATTAGGTTGACCTTAAAAGATTTTAACAATGACTTTATGGTTTCAAAACCGCTAAAATAAGGCAAGCTGAGAATGTTCTTAGAAGTTTCCTTCTTGTTACTTTCACGATAAAACCTTTTGTGGGCTTTATTATAGCAAATATCTAATCAATTTGAAGGATAACATATTTTTCTTATGTATTCGATTTCTTGATTCAAATATTGGCGACTGATAATGCGCAATGCTAGTAAAAACTAGAAGGAAAAATGGATATTTTGATATTGAGATTGTGGCCTGAATAACAATGGACATAAGTTGTTGGTTGGTTTCATATAAATACTGAATTTGCATTGAAATGGTTCTCTAAGTATTCCAAATCTAAGGCAAACTTAATTGATGGTACCTGGTTATTCAAATTAGAGAGTAAATCATTTATATCAATACCAGCAGGCAGGTTCCTTTGTCATTACTCCTGTCAAACTTGTACATGGAATTCTTTGACAAACGTTATTTGCCTAATGTCATTTATATTCCTTTAAAGTGGCATAGATATGTTGACGATATTTAATCTGGTTTGCCTGCAGGTTTGATGTAAGTGATTTACTCTCTAATTTGAATAACCAGGTACCATCAATTAAGTTTACCTAATTACCAATTAGTTACCTTATATATATTTTCTGTGTTCATAATTTAATATAGTTTTTTTATATAAAAATATTCACCTAGCAAAAATTGTTACTGTTTACTTTTATAGCATTGTTTTTTGATGGCCAGTCAATATCCTTGTATAATCTTTTAATTGTCTCGTCCCTGCTTTCGAGCTGGTGGGCCTAATCTTTTGCAAAACCTCTTGAATATTTACCCCTGCTTTGGTAGGTCTACTAATTCTACATCTGTATTGGATTCAGTTATACATATAAAATATATATATACACACTATATATATATATATATATATATATATATATATATATATATATATATATATATATGTATATATATACATATAATATTTCTTGAGGTGCAGCAACCCCTTGAAAGTAAAGTACCCTGGGTAAACTTTCGCTTACCCTTCAAATAACTACTTGGGACTTGGCATTCAAATCGATGTCTTCCGGTCTCTGGCGGCACAAGGAAGATGATCGGCAGGGAACCTTCTCTATGCTCTCTCTCTCCCGAGTGTGGGAGTAAAGACTCTTCCCTCACTCGCTGAGTTGACTGAGGTGTGATGGTTGGTTGACGCGGGGTTCAGAGCTAGGCGGGGCTTGGTCTGTGCCCTCCAGGTATATGCCGTAGCTGGCTGGATCATGTTGCCAATGGGGATTTTGAGTGATGAAATATGCAACCTAGAGGTCGACATCGTTATTTTTTATATACTCTCGATCGTAGAATTTGCTGGTTTAGAAGTGGCTGTGTATGTTTCATACCTAACTGGCTTTGTATGTGAATCAAGAGACTAGTTGCAATATGAATTGTAACAAAAATCAGCTAAGAGAGAGAGAGAGAGAGAGAGAGAGAGCTGTGTAAATTATAAGTATGTCAGTCGACGGCCTTAGATTTGAATAGAGAGACGGAATAGAGAAATTTTATGTGAAAGAATATCGAGAGAGAGAGAGAGAGAGAGAGAGAGAGAGAGAGAGAGAGAGAGAGAGAGAGAGAGAGAGTATAAACAGGAATTTATGCTCTCCCGTGGTCGTGGATACAGTTGTGGTAGAACATCTGAGCTCATGTTTAGTGTCAAGTACTTGAGCAAGATTATTACTGCTGATGTTTTCTCCAGTATGTGATGAATTCCTAGTATTATTTTTAACCACTGGAGTGTAGGCTGACATGTACTGAATGTTATTTAGAACAGCTTTTGGATTTATGCGGAGGTAAATTCATACAAATTTTGTCAAACATTCGTATGATTTTAAAGTTGCTATGATCAGCACGATGATGGTTAAGCTCACCATATATCAAGAAAGTGGCACATGATAGCTTTTTTGTTACTGGACTGATATATAAAACCAAATCAAAAGATTCGATACAGTTTATGAAAATATGTTTTAGTTTTCGTAGCACATAATTTCACATTTCGAAAACGTTTGGAAATCAGATGGGTTACTA
Source organism: Macrobrachium nipponense (assembly GCF_015104395.2). Classification (NCBI taxonomy): domain Eukaryota; kingdom Metazoa; phylum Arthropoda; class Malacostraca; order Decapoda; family Palaemonidae; genus Macrobrachium; species Macrobrachium nipponense. The sequence goes on from NC_061108.1 coordinate 47,270,194, forward strand.
GAAAAAAGTTTTTGTGTTGTTTTCATGTTTTCAAATTGTCATCTTTCTAAATGACGTAAATAAGACGATACCATTAATCTCGCAGACTGATGAGACTTGAGAAAGAGTCTATCTATCGGCTAGACTTCTTGTATCTTCTTATCAAGAGCTACAGTCTTTCGTACTTGGTGTATTGATAAATTAAATAAAGTCGAGTTGCCTATACATGAGACGGCACACCATGTCGACTTCTGAAGTTGAGCGGTTGAATGAAAACAAAGGCAAGATAAATCTCCGATATGGCCGGTAAGACATACTGGATATGGGAGGAATTAATGAGCAGTGAATAACTTTGATCAGCCACTGTCCTTGCAAGGGGTGTTGTACGTAATTATTGATGAAAGAGAAATACGTGTGAAATAGAAATGGTCTGATACGAATTTTCGTACTTTAACAAATCAGGAAAGAAATGCAATGAACTTTCCACGATAGGTTCAACTTTATATAGAGACTTATCATTATGTCTAGGTGAAGGGGTTCTCATGTCGGGCAGAATTTGTTCACCCACCTTCGCTTCGCGTGTTCGGGGACCAGTCTGTAGAAAGGGTTGCTTTGAATGCGAACATTTCCTTAACACAAACCGACTTTAATAATGAAAGATATGCTGATCGGGGAGTAAATGATATTCAAAAGAAATGAGGTATCGTTCGTATGCGTTCCAAAGGAGCTACCTGTAAGGGTGAAGGTAAGCAGATTGGAGGGTGAATGGTCAAAAGTAAATTAATTTTTTCGTATAAGTTAAAATCGGGTTTTTAATGCCATGTCATGACCTGGAGACTACAAATGTACCTCGTATATTTGAAATAAGTTATGAACGCCGCTTTTCCCATTTTTCCTCCTCGTAAAAAGTAAGTGGAGTTAAGCTGAAAGTGAGAGCAAGTGACTGAAAATAAGTGAATACTTTTCGTATTTGTTAAAAGCGAATTTTAACGAGACCTTTAAGATCACACCAACGGAGTGAAGATATGCGGGACGTTAGTAAATAATAATAATAATAATAATAATAATAATAATAATAATAATAATAATAATAATAACATAACAATAACAATAACAATAATAATAATAATAATAATAATAATAATAATAATAATAATAATAATAATAATAATAATAATAATAATAAAAGAAGAATTTAAGCTCCTTTGTATCTGTTAGAATTTAGTCAGGAATGGAAATATTTTACTCAGACACTGAGTGAAGATATGCAGATTTGAAAGTAAATTAATAAAGATAAATGCAAATTTCTCATATCAGTTAGAAATTTTGTTGTCACTGCGATCTCTTCCTTCGCAGGAACTGAGGGAAAAGATGCACATTGGAAAGTAAGTGGATCTAAGCAAATTAATGCCTTTTCTCTCTCTTAGAAACTAAGTGAAGATAAGCGCCTTGGAGAGCAGATGATTATAAGGAAATCAACATCTTTCGTATTCTTTCAAAACGACTCTTGAGTGCTGCACCCTCACAACGAGTGATCCCTCGTTTTCTCTTTGCTGTACCCATTCTCCATTCACAACTCATTTTCCTATCCTGCAACTTCGCACTAGTATATTTTATCGACCATGGTGGAACTTTCACATCACATCATTCATAAAGAGATTCAAGATAAAACATACTCTGTCACAGACCTACTTTTACTCCAGAATCAACCACTCTTTTATCAGCAGTTATAACACCAATAGTTTATTACGAATACTTAATCACTCACAACTCATGACTTTCTGCAACCTGAGCTCCCTCCACATCGCTTCTCCATCTTTCCACTTGGCCCCTTCATTGTGAGAGCATTTGCTTATTAAAATTCATCTTTGCCGTTACATCCCTTAAGGACTTTGTCTTTCCTTCTGAAGTATGTGATCAGTTTGCCATTGACCGCCCTCTTTACATTCTTGTATATATTAATATACGAACATCTCTCTTCCTCAGCAGAGCACTTAAGTATCCTGGTTCGTTTCCTTGGCTGATCCTCTATCCCCTCTCCCCTAGTTCTTACAAACAATCCCTGCAGAGTCTGTGACTCAGTTCTTGTACTGTTGTATCTCATAATATACTAATTCAGCTATATAGTGTCTTTAACCATAAATGGTTTTAATCTCTGGTGACATCTCTCTGAAAGGCCGTTTGAAGACTATACCTCAGTTTCACTGCCATTCGCAGTCGCTCTATTGAAATTTTGATTTACAATCACTAGAGCCATGCAGCTAGCTCGAAAATGTTTAACCTTACGAGGAGCTACATTCGGGAGTGTTAATTATATTATTTTTCGAAATAGTAAGCTTTTCAGAGGGCTCGTTCAGCGATGGACGAGAACATCACGTTATGCTTGCATGGCAAGTATTCTTAGAATTAAAGTAATGTTGGTGCTGTAATTGTCATTTTTCTGTTTTTGTTTTTAGTTGCTGTTGCTGATGTGAAGTAAGGTACCACCGTTATTATTATTATTATTATTATTATTATTATTATTATTATTATTATTATTATTATTATTATTATTACTGAACTCTTAGAAAGATATACCAATGTTACAGAGTTATGGAAACCATGGCAATACCAAAATTTGTGTTACATTGGGACTTTTCTCTAGTGCCTCATTATTATTATTATTATTATTATTACTATTATTATTATTATTATTAATATTGGAAGAGCACCCTCTTTGAGGCAAACATTGTTGAAAACAAATGGCGCTCTGTATGCCCTTGAGCTTAAATTAAGCCCTCTCAGTATAAACTCAACGGCATACAGAGTGCCGCACATTTCAACGATATTATATTATTATTGTTATTATCATTATTTCCATTTATACTTAAAAAAAAAACAGTACAACAGGAAAATAGCCTTAGGAAGACTGGGTGAGAAAGACAAATTGTTTTACTGGAGAGGAAATTTTAAGTAATTGTACGACCATATATTTTTAAAATGTTTGCGATAGGTGTTTCGTTTTGATAGATAAACAGATTTTTTTTTTTACATTCTCTTGTAAATATCTTTAATAACGCGTCTCAGCTGTTGTTCTAAGTAATGCTACTTGAAGATCCACGTAAGGTTGAAGCTTTATGGAATTGCCGATGCTCCGTTGTCTTATATAGTCTTTATAAAAGACTAGAGTTTACTTAATACATAGTATTTTCAGCTTTATTTTAATGTTACACTTTAATTCCCTTAGAGAGAGAGAGAGAGAGAGAGAGAGAGGTTATGAAATGTATTTTGATTAACCTAAGGCTGTGTGGTAATAAATAGGACATAATTACTTTTATTTAATTGCAATCACATTACAATTTATTTCTATAGGAAAAGATGAAGGCCAGAAGGCTCAAAACTATCATGCTACGGTGGTGGGTTTTTGCATCGTCAGAGGATGGCGTTAGGCTTAAATGTGTAAAAGTGTTACCAGATGACAGAACAATAAATCGCGGTCGTTAGGATACGGAATCCGGAATGAAGACTTCGAACGGAAGGGCACCGACTGAGCCTTACCAGTTTCTCTCCAGGTGGTTAGTTTGTAGCATTTGCAGTTTGATACACACACACACACACACACACACACACACACACACACACATATATTAGTATATATATATATATATATATATATATATCTATATATATATATATCATATATATATATATATATATATACATGCATGCATACATAAAATGGGTTTTAGTTTTCTCATTATTTCTGTGTAATTTTTTGCCTATTGGTTATTTTCAGGGGTGTAATTTAAGGCACATTCAGTTTAAAGAATAACTCCGAATTTGCATGATATTTGGGAAGAAATTTTATTTAAAAGAATTTACTTTGCGAAAAGTGACATGTAATTACCCATTAGAACCGTATTTGATAAGAGATCTGCATTTAACATATTTTGATGGTTTGCTGAATAGGAAGAAAAACCTGCGATCAAATGCTGGGGAGCGCCTCAGTGGCGTGATCGGTATGGTCTTGACCTGCCACCTCGGTGGCCGCGAGTTCGATTCTCGGGCATTCCATTAAGGCGTCAGAGATGTGCATTTCTAGTGATAGAAGTTAACTCTCGACGTGGTTCGGAAGTCACGTAAAGCCGTTGGTCCCGTTGCTGAATGAACACTGGTTCCATGCAACGTAATAACGCTAAATGCCGGGGAAAGTCGCCATCAGCGTTGATGGAACGAATTGCAATCGTTACCTTGGTGCTCTCTCTCTCTCTCTCTCTCTCTCTCTCGTATGGCTTGCCAACGAACTGCCTCAGAATAATCAGTAATTAATTCATGGTTATTTTTCTCATATGTTATTATTTTATTACGGGTCTACATTTTTTCATTATCATATTTCACATTTACAAGTTTTATTTGAATGTTTCTACAATTAATGACTTTGTTTGCGTAATATATATATATCTATATATATATATGATATATATATAGTATATATCTATATATATATATACATATAAATCTAAAAATATAAGTGTATATATATGTATATGTATATGTATAAAGTATGTATGCATACATAGTTATTCATTTCAGATACATTTATTTCAGATACCAACTGTATTATTTTTTCCTTAGGTGGGCAATGTCTCGGTAGGGTGTTAACTGTTGGTTCATAGCAAGTTTATTCAAAAGAGGTTGGTAGCGCCATGCGCTTCTTCACTTTAGCCGAGTTATACAACAGTCAGGTAACCACCAGGTATAAACTTATTGCCTGGTGGGTCAACAGAGGCACAACCGACTTTTCCGGAAACGAGCCTTCCCGCCTCCCCGTCCCTCCACACTTGAATCTATCTTGGCTGTCTCGCAAGGTGAAGCTGAACTGATATACATATATATATATATATATATATATATATATATATATATATATATATATATATATATATATATATATATATATATATATGTGTGTGTGTGTGTGTGTGTGTGTTTGCGCGAGCACTCGTGGCCGGCCATGTGTGTAGAGGTGAAAAGACACTTGCATACAAGTTCATCCGTGTATTTGTATTTGTCCCATGACACGAAAATAGAAGCAGTTGTTACCCCGGAGTCCCTCTTGTCTACTCTATCTATCATTGTTACGACGGCATTTGCAAAGTTCATGATGAGTTTCTGCAACTTAGCGACGAAACAATATCGTTGTGTGATGAGGGAAGTTATTGCTGTTGCGAATTCTGGGATGCCTCTTGCGAGAGCGAAGCTTTTAACTTGATATAACGAGACGAAGCTGCAATTCGTTCGAGTCTCCGTCGTCCTCTATTATTAGTTAAGAGGTCAGGTATTGACTCCCTCCCGTGATTGACTTTTCCGTTTCCGTGTGTCGTAAGGTTGGCTCTTCATCGGTATGGTATCGTAAGACGAGAGTTTTATGTTCGCTCCAAGTCACGTTTAGAGGATGCTTCGATTGATCGTTCTTGGTGCTTTAGTGTTGCATGTATTTATTTCTTTTGAATTTGTAGATTGTATGTTCCTATAAATGTGTTTATCTAATAATTCTTTTAGGGGATGGTAGTTCTGTTTATTTTTTTTAGTAGGGAAATTCAGTAATGTGAGCCTACACACAAGTATTATGTCTGCAACACCCAGAATTTTCCCCTTTGAATTGTAAGGTTTTCTTAAAATTGAAAGGTATATGGGGGTTCCTGAATAACTTGATTCAAGTCATCTTGGCGTAGAGAAAATTATTGTTTATGTAGTTTGGATTAAATGGGTTAAATTTCGAACCTTGTGAATAATAAGTTTCATTATAAAACTTTTGAAGCTCATGAATCCATCATTTGGAATGAAGAAATCTGTCTTATTTCTTCCCTGGCATTCGGCCTGCCTCTGGTATATTCGAGAAATTAACTGCGGGCACCTTCCGTCAAAAAATCAGTTTGAAGTTATGGGAGTTTTGTATCAGGATGTTGACTTGACAGATCCCATTATTGTTGCTGGTTTAAGAGAACTTATCCCTTTTAGTGGCAACTGTCCGACGTTCATATTTCCTGGGTACGGGAGGATTCATTTACCATGCAGACCTGATGCCGTTCGTACTTTAATTGCTCATCTGATATTTGTGGCCTTTTATTACCATGTTCGAAATCAGTGGGTAATATCGTGCTGAGTCTCATAAAATTAGATTTTTTTTTTAAAGTCTTCAAACTCGAAATTTTTTTTGCAAGTCAGCCCAAATGATCTGATAGAAAGGCTGGCGTTTAAATCGTATTTCTCCAATATAACTGTAACATTATAATTCATAGATTGATGGGTTGATGGTTGATGACCACAGCACATTTATTGGAAAATTATGTGCCCATTATCTTATAGAAATAACAACATAATGATACATAGTTATTGAGGACTTATGAAATGATCAACATCTCATATTTAGTTTTTTATTGTTGTCATCGTAAGACAGTAAAATTTGTAGATCCTTTTTCGGTTGTGCAAATGCAGGTGGACTTTTGAGCTGTAACGGATTTACAGTTTAGATTTTAACAAATACAAGTGCGAATCCAGAGTCCCCGATAAGACGCTGGTCTTAATGTAACTTCTCAATATTTCTTGCATTTTGGTATCGTTTTTGATATGCAAATCTCATTTTCCCCATCACTGTAGCGCCAGTATCCTTACAAAGTAGATACCATGACGCGAAAGGTGGGTTATTTCATAAATATAGAGATCGTTTTCACACTAACTCATGCGAGTGTACCATTATTGAGTGAAATGTCTCCTGTACCATTAAAGATTCTAGAAAGTTGCATCTCAGAACAGTGGCTTCTGCCCATGGATGCATGAATCTAACGGGAAAAAACTGAGTTCTGTTCTTTCTTTAATCATCGTACTTCAAACAATTTTTATTCATGGCTTGTTGGCCTAAACAGGTGTCCGAAATTGTATGGCTCTGCGCCAGTATTAGTAAAACATCAGACACCTGAATCAGGGCTTTTATTTTAACAGTCAAGGATAGATATGATGACGAAATTAGAATCCAGTTCCACTATAGTTATAATTTAATGTGGAACCTTTATCTGCGAATATTTTTACTAGTCTCAGATGTTTATATTTGTTACTTATGGCTGGTACAGGAAAGACTGTGAGTATGATGTATTTTCAAGTGAACGGTGCAGCAAAGACAGCGTCACACGAAGGAAGTAAAAAGCTTTTGAACATGTCAGCACTCGTTGAGAGCCTGAAGAATATTTATATCGTAACGATTCGGCCCGAATTACCCGGAGGGGGTGTTTATGTTCCCTAATTTTCTCGGTGGAGTAGCTGCTGGTTCTGACTCTGAAGGGCATTTGATTAATCAGTGCCAAAATCAGTATAAGGAGGAGGTCACGAGAGCTGTTACACCCAACTCATTGATCTTGGAATGAGATGTGAAATAATTTGACGCAAAGTAATAAGTACCTGTCCTTGGAGAAGATTTTATTGTTGCCAAAGAACTGACAACACTTGCAGTTTAAGTTTAATGAAGAAAGTTACCTCTGGAAAATCTATTTTTATAAGAAATAGCAGGGTAACTGAGGCAAGGACCCAAGTTCTGTCAGGTCAAAGACATCCGTCGACTGTGGAGATCTTATATGTGTACTTATCCTGAAGTCAGATACAGATCATCTTAAATATGAAGTTACTCTGTTAGAAGTTAAGTTGATGCCTCACACAAAAATCCTGAGAGAGGTTATTCTTCGTGAAGATTGACGCAAATCAAGACTACTAACAAAATGCATAATAAGGTTACGAGTCGAAGAAAGCATGAAGCGCCATCTCCGTCAAATGATATCCTCATAAGCACCAGACTCTGCAGTCAGAAAAATAAGATGTATTAGGGAAGATATGTTTCCATGATGAAATTGCTAGTTATTTGTAAAATTCTGTGTGTTTACTTATATTATTTAGTTTCATAACCCACACTTGAAGAGCTTCACTCAAAGGTCGTCAGCACTTCAATAGCATCAATCAGTGAACCTATGTTATTAAAATTTGTACTATATTTACTAACACAGCTTCAGTTTTAGACGCTATTTCTCAGCTCAGAGAGAGAGAGAGAGAGAGAGAGAGAGAGAGAGAGAGAGAGAGAGAGAGAGAGAGAGAGAGAGAGAGAGAGAGAGAGAGAGAGAGAGAGAGAGAGAGAGAGAGAGACTAATTGTAATCTTTTCTTTGTAAGTATGGTACTCAGAGCAACAAAAACTACGGCCATTTTTTATAACGGCCGTAAAAGTATATGGATGACTGCATGACCAAGGTTTTAGCATAGCCCAAGAATTTTCCTTAGCTAAATTCAGGAATTGTGGTGTAATCTTCGAGCCTAGGTTTTTTTTTTTTTTTTTTTTTTTTGTAAATTTTTTTTTTTTTAAAAAAAACATTAACAAAAACCTGATAATTGCGTGTTGATATGTGAAATATAAAGGAAGCGAAAGAATCCGTTAAGATGATGAGTAGCAATTGAAAGTGTTCTGTGCATTTCCCCTAAATATAAAGTTTCACTGTATTTTCGGCCATTTCTGAGAAAGCTCATACCGCTTCCCTGTCTGCATACAACACATAAAATCTATGGGATTATATTGTTAGTGAATGGGAAGACAGCCAAGTAGAGACCAAAGAAGCCCTAATTAGTTACGATAAATCAGAATTGGATTTACAATGGCCTGGGCGTCATTAAATTAATATTTGTGAAAAACTTGTTGATTCAATGTCAAGGAGATTGGTTGAAGTAATTGACAAAAGGGGATCATATGAAAAAAATACTGAGAGAGAGAGAGAGAGAGAGAGAGAGAGAGAGAGAGAGAGAGAGAGAGAGAGAGAGAGAGAGAATCGTCTGTCTAGCCTGGAATTACGGCCAATTTAGGTAATTTTCTTTATTTCTTACTACTGAATGAATGTTTTGTATTAGCTATATGTATTATATGCAAATAAATAAAAATATATATATGTATATCAGTGTATATGTATCTATGTATATATGTATTTAATACAATATATATATATTATATTATATTAGATATATATATATATATATATAGATATATAGATATATAGATGATAGATAAATATACTAAATATATGTATGTGTGTGTTTGTATACTTGTAATAGCCAGAATGCCCTCTCATCGTCGAGTTCTTTACACATTTTGGATACGATTGCCACTGCTAAAGCCTTAGATCCAAATGCAAGAAATATGAAGTAATTCTGATCTTTGGTAGCGGGAATCGAACCTGCATCCCCAGTAATTAGACGAAGTTACGTTTGCCTCGTTCTGATTATTCAGGATGCGTGTTCAATTCCCGTTACGGGATATCAGAATTATTTTTTATATTTTTGTAGTGACAACCGTATCCTAAAAGTAAAGAATTCAAGTAGTTACGAAAGCATTGTGGATAATGCAGTTACTTATATATCTGGTAAAATGTGGTCAGTAGATTCCATATATATATATATATATATATATATATATATATATATATATATATATATATATATATATATATATATATATATATATATATATATATATATATATATATATATATATATATATATATATATATATATATATATATATATATTTGTTAAGAAAGTTAACACTCACAAGGCAACTCATCTTTAAGAATAAAAAGTAATATTTCCCAATAAACAAACTTAATAACCTTCTGTTTATTAAGTTTGCTCCACGAAGTGCTGACGGTTGGCTGTGGAAAATTTTGATTTCCCTCGTTGCTTTTAATCCTCCCTTGAGCTTCGTGACTGAGATAAGCCTGTTATTCCAAGTACTGACTTGAGCTCATAGAAGATGCCTGGCCACCTGAATAACCAAAGGCACTGATTAAGATGCCCATGCCTCCTGTGTGACTTGAGGCACAGATTAACTGGCCAGCCTTCACCAAAAGAGAAAGTTGGATGCATTAAGCACCCAACATTCGCCCCAAACCAAAGAGAAAGTTGGATGCATTAAGCACCCAACATTCGCCCCAAAGAGAAAATTGGATGTACCAAGAATGCATCAGGATGCTTGCTGAGCTCAAAAGCCAGTAAACCTAGGAGATGATAAATAGCTTTCCATCTCAGGACTTCAAAAGAGACCAGAATGCTACCTGCTCCTTCAGAGCCAACATCCATCTGTGGCTGAATGACTCAGTCCTAGGATCTTAAACCCAGTGCCAAATCCCACGTCCTTCCATTGGTACGACTACAGGAACCATCTCTCCAGAATCAAGGTACAGAAAGGAATTGAGGTTGTCCACTCACTTAGCTTTTTTTCCTAAACATTTCCATTTCCAAGTGCAACGTCTACATAGACCTGACCTGTCATGTTAAACTCGTGTAACAAGAGTATTCATTAGTGTTTTATGTAAAGAGGATTTCTGTTGCCCTCAGCGCTATGCTATGCTATTAATGTTAATTTACCAAGTGATCGTATGCCTTTCTGTAATGCAGAAAGGAGTGCTTGCTGCTGTGGATCCCTCTGCCATGACTGTATGCTTGTTCATTATACCGAAGAAATTTCCAAATGTAACCTTATGAACAGAGCCATTGAAGTTTAATCCACAGCACTCGGTTAACATCCATTATTTGTTTTATGTGCTGCAGCAGGACCCCAGTGGCCTGCTTTATTATCTTTGTTTCCTTCTCATTTTGTATTGTAAATACATGTAGTTTAGTTATTCTGGGAGTTTCTCTCTAGAATCCCTTACAGTAAGGCCTTAAACCCTTCTTTCTCTTTTTATTCTACTCCTGTAGGTGAGCAGTCAGATCAGCAACATCCTTGTGGTAACTTTAATAGAGCCCCACCTTCAAGTATAAGAATTGGCGACCTTGCCAGGATCTTCCATTTCGCTATGCAAGATTTCAGCAGACTAGCATCCTTACCCTTGCAATTGCTTGCTGATGGGGAAGACAGAAATAAGCTCTTTTAGCATAAAACCCCTTACCTGCACATACACAGTAGAACAGAGGTTACGCAACATAGTATTCTGTTAATTTAATAATACTGTAATTGTAATTTGTGACTGGAATTTCTTTATATCTTAACCTTAACATTGCATGCATTCCAAGAGTATCATTTCTACTTAGTGAGAGAGAGTGTTGCCATTCAGACCACAAGAATTTGCTGCTTATGCATGTTAGCGAATTTGCATGTCTTAATTTGTTAGGACTTAGCAAGGAAGTGAAGTATTAGAAGTGTTACAATCAAGGAAAAGTGCAATAATTTCCTATACATGTGTCTTGGACAATTTGCAGTCCCTTAGCTAGGAACACAGTATATGGTAACCCCATTCAAGTCTATGGAAGGATCAGTGCTATCGTCTCATTAAACTTTCATGCACGCTCAGTAACTAATTCGTCATTTCATATACGATTGATTTGTCCCAAAATTCCTAGTCCGTGATTTGAACATTTGTATTTACGACTTCAACTCCCTTTGGTATGTGCTGTGAGTCATTGCGTGTCATAAGAGTTGTGTTTCCTTCAGTCTTCATAAGTCAGTGAGTGAGAGTTTGTCTACTCTAAAAACGCTTAAATCAGCTGACTGCTATTTTGGGTTGTATTTCAGCTGAGCAGGTAGAATAACTTTTCAAAATTGCCCACCACTATTCCATGAAAATTCTGGACAAAACTAGTGTTATTTCAAATCATTGTTATATTGCACAAGTCTGAATAATTTCAAATTATTACCCCACGATCTCCTAGTAAAATCATTCACACACTATTACGATCACTTGTCATATCTGTCACAGTGCCGTTCTAGTTTTCGTCAGGTCAACTTTACATAATGAACAATCATTCACATAGTTGATTACAGCAGTTAATACCCTATTGCATGATTACTTTAAGAAACACACTCGTCATATATAACATTTATTATTTCCTGTGAAATAATCATAACCATTTGTACATGTAATCATTGTGTATACAGAAATCTTTTGCTTCATACTTGCTTAGAGCAACAAAAGTCAGTTACTTTGCATAAGCCTCCACACTTTGAATATTTCTGCGTCTCTCATTTACATAAACCCATCAAGCTTACCCTGCCATATTACTCATTACTTCCATGTTACCATACATGACCGAGCTACTTTAACATAAGTGGCTACTGAGAGCTCCAGTCATCACCTGATCTTTACACACGATTCTCTGAAAGGAGTATGCATTCTTAAATGCCGAAATATTCAGTCATTGAACTCAACCCTCCCACCAATGTACCATTGTCACGGTGCTTTGTTTTATGTTCTTCAGAACCATATTACCTTAACTCCATTTCTCAGAACCCAAAACCTCTGCACTATAGCCAGGAATGCCCGTGTGCATGTTATCCATTGGTCTGTGGAACAAATCACCTGTTCTTTGGAACCTAGCCTCTGCACTTGTGTGTATGTAACTTATCGCTCACCTCAAAAATTTTGCGTATTCCACCTAACTTCATCTGTGATCCACCGCACTTTTGAATGTCACTCAATGTCTGCCTCATTTGTGATTTGAGCTGTGTTATCACCAGTCTGCACCTTATGTACAACCCACCAGTGAGTAAATATTGCATTACTGGCCCAGTGGTTACACAGCAACTTCGAGTGTTCACGGATTTTACACTAATGTCCCAGTTGCATCGTGTTTCCACACCCCATCCACACCATGAGTGCTAAATAACTTACCCTCCAGACCCCTGGCATGTAAGTGCCAAAACAACAAACATCACTACTGTGCATAAACCG
>NC_061108.1:47287904-47307904 GCF_015104395.2 Macrobrachium nipponense
AATCTAAGACTAAGCCCTAAGTATACAATATTTTCAAACTAATGCAATTTTTAGTGTTAGACCGAAATTCAGGAATGTGATACAGTTAGAAATTGTCATGTGATGAATCATTTGATAAACACGTGAAGCTTCTACTAAATTTCTGTCTTATTTTTTGTCAATTTATTTTATTTGTCCCATTATTTAAAGGAAAGCTTTATGGGCACGAGAAGGGGAAGATATTTGGCATCATTTCCAGATGGGTTTCTTGTATTTTCCATCGCTTTTCTGACATTCTTGAAATGGAGAGAGAGAGAGAGAGAGAGAGAGAGAGAGAGAGAGAGAGAGAGAGAGAGAGAGAAGTAATATCTTCATCTCCGTGATTTTTTTTTTTTTTTTGTTATGTAAGATGACACTGCCAGAAGGAGTTTCGGGGTGGTTTCTAATAAAGGGACGCTGATAAATTTAGAGAAAATAATTCCAGGTATATGTATTATGCAAACCCGCCCTAAGATTAAGATTTGAAGGTGATGATAATGATAGTGGTAATAATAATCATTGATAAAACCCCCCATTTTATTAGTAGAGGACAACATTTTGTTCATTAAAATTATAAGACAAAAGTAAAAAAGAAAAAGGAAAGTTTTTCTACCAGTTTCATAGGGAAGCTGGAACTCTCCTTTTTCATTTTTTTCCCTTTTTTTTTAATTCTCCTGAAGATATTTTCAGGTTTGTGGATCACATTTTTGTTTTGAACCTCTGTATAAAACCGGAATATTTTCCAGTGAAATAGAACACTTACGATCAGTATCATAGTGGTGTCTTATGCTGGATTGTAGAGGCTCAGACGAGGTGCCTCTTGTCGACTGCTTATTCCTTTGTGTCCTTCCCGTGGGGAGGTAGTGCCATTAGTGCACTTCACGCGGTGCACTGTAGGCATTACTTAAGGTCCTTTGCAGTGTCCCTTCGGCCCCTAGCCTCGGTCCGTATTCTTCGCTCCCTGTTGCTTTCCAGCCTCTCCGAACAGTGGTTTCACAGTGCAACTGCTTCGAGGTTTTGCTCCCGTTACGCTTTTCGAACCTCCTTCACTCCCAATTTCCGTTTCAGCGCAGAATGATTTCTCAGGTCCCAGCGCTTGGCCTTTGGCCTAGATTTTATATTCCAGTCCAATTCTTTTATTTTTTTCGAGGGGCCAAGGAATGCTGATTGGCGATTGGGGACAACTGAACGAGTAAACCGCCATAAAAGAGACCACTGTGACAATGACTCTCAAGTGTTCTTTTTCATTTGAAAATGTTTCCTCTTAATTTAGAGGTTAAGATGAAAATAAGAATGAGATAGCGAATCTATTTTCATGGAAATGAAAAAAAAAAAACATACAGAAACGAGGTAACCTCCAGATTGTATTTGAAAATTGTGCAAAAACAGTTTCATTTTAACAGTTTCCTTTTACACTTCTTTCTCATAATTTTAGATCATTGCAGAATATTCTTTACTGATAAACGTTCCTTTATCCAAGAATATTGCTGATGAAGTTAGAGAGGTCTGAAATATTTTTGGCGGTGGAAGTAAATAAGGGAAATGTTTGGCGTTGTAATAATAATAATAATAATAATAATAATAATAATAATAATAATAATAATAAATATTAAAATTATAATAATAATAATGATATTAATGATAATAATTGTGTTCCGGTGCCTTGAATAACTACAGCAATATTAAAGTGACTTGCTGCTGCATCATATTGCTAATATATCAAGTATGTTATGTTGCACTGCATTTCCCAGTTCAGTATTTTGTCATAGTCTGCTTTATATGTATATAGCTCTGGGAAAGGGATTCGGGGAGCCCTCAGAACACATTTCCTGGAAAACTACTGTTTCAAAAGGCGAAATAATGAGTCATAGTGGTAGCGACGTCTGCAAAGTCTCACGTTACTTAATTAAGGATGAAGCGCACCTTTCGTTTCTTTGTTGCAGTGAATGAATGAATGAATGATGGGTTTTGTAAGGAGATCTAGAGCATCGCATCGCTTCAGTCCTCCCCTCTTCTCGCCTTCTTTCTTCCCTAGACCTTCCGGCCACAGGCAGCCCCAGAGCCAGTTCGAGTCCCTCTCCTCACCTCGTTCGTCCTCTCCCTCTCAGGCGCCCTCTAATTGAGGAACAGGTTGCTCGGGCGCTTCATTTTGCTCAGGATTTGGAGGGATGATAGATACGCTGCCACTCTTTTTGCGCGTCATGTAAAGCGCTGAAAATAGCACTTTATTCTCTCTCTCTCTCTCTCTCTGTCTTTCTCTTTCTCATACCTTTGGATTTCAGTAAAAGACATTATATATATATATATATATATATATATATATATATATATATATATATATATAGATAGATAGATAGATAGATAGATATATATATATCCCCAAAAAACGCAAATATATTTAAAGTAAGTAATATATTTCGGAGACTGCTGTCTCTCTTCAGACAGCAGTCTCTGAAATATAATACTTTTTATATTTTGGCGTTTTTATGGGCTCCTTTTATTAGATGGAATTCTGTTGTAACCAACATTTTTACCAGTTCTGTATATATATATATATTATTAGAAATATTTATTATATAGATTATATATAGTTATAAGAGAGATATATATAGATGTAATATCTTTATATTATATACTATAATAGTGATATATGATAAGTATAGATATCTTTATATATATATAATATACTATATATATGTAGTAATAATATCTATATAGCTTATATTATTATAATATATTAATTCACCATATAACATGAATTTCTATCACATTACCGTGATTCATATACATTCATCGAGCTACAAATGTCCTTTAATATCCAATTCGCTCTACCTCGGAATTAATATATATTCATATGTTAGCCGAAGGGGAATTTTTTAGTTGATAATAATAGTCCTGATTTCTCCTCATCTCTCTGGGCGCTGGTTCGAACCCACGAGAGGACGAAATTATTATCAACTACTAAATTCCCCTTTGGTTAACATATATGAAAATATATTAATTCCGAGGTAGAGCGAATTGGATATTAAAGGATATTTGTAGCTCGATGAATATGTATATATATATATATATATATATATATATATATATATATATATATATATATATATATATATATATATACACACACACACACATATATATATATATATATATATATATATATATATATATATATATATATATATATATATATATATATATATATATATTACAGCCCCATTTCTCTTTGAGGGAGTAGCGCCTGACAAAATCCAGCCCAATGGTCACTGTTTAATTGGTTTAATAATTCATGGATGAGCCGAAGCAATTGTTCCTTTGTGAACCTAAAGAAAAGTCTCATCGGCCGCAAATCGAAGTGCCTGTCTCACACCGCGCCATTCTCCTATCTGCCCTTTGAAATCATTCCCCATTTTCCCTTCGTACCTGTCGCCTTCCGTCATGTCAGCATAACCAGGCCATCTCAAATGCACATCCATCCTGCCACCTACTTTGAACCACTTCGAAGTCTCTCTACTTTCCTCAGTCATTTCTTTCTACTCCCCAAACAGTTCATCTCTAGAGCTTCAACATTTCTCTCTCATTTGCTTTCTAGATCCACACTTCTTTCCAGATATATAATATATTGACTAAATATAATTTTCCTCCTTGATGAGGTTCATGCAGATTATGATGACTTTCTAGTTGCTAGTCAATTCTTTGGGATGGGGTTGCTAGTCTAGCGCCTTGCTCTACCCCCGCTGCGACCCAAGACTATTGACTAAGAGTGGGAGGCATAACATCACTCCTTTTGCAGACAGAAACACAATGAATTGACGAGAAACTGTTCTCTCTCGTCGTATACACGGCAGGGCTTGACCTCTCTCACGTTTGAGGGATTAGGAGTCTCGTCACCAACAGGAGCCTCTGGGTTTCTATGCTATAGCTAGAAAATAGTGTGACGTCGCCACTTCTCACAAATGTTGACTTCCATTTAATTTTCATGGCACTCGAGAGACACCCGAGTCTGTGCGGCTAATTGGATGTTTTCTCTCGAGGAATTTGTTACCTTTAATTACGGTTACAGGGTCCTAGAAAAGGGCCGTGGAGAGTCCTCCTGGGATATAGCCGCTTTTTAGGGTTCCCATCCATAAGTGGATCCCTATTGATTGAAGCTTCTTTTAGTGCCTTTGAGACGGCCTGGTTTATATTTAGGCTGCCCTTGGAACACTTTTTGTTGCATTTATTTATTTCATTCCTTGATAATGTGGGAATTATATTGTGATCCCAGCGTTTCTTAAAAGCTATTGAGCCTAGAGGGCTGCAAATTGGTATGTTGATCATTCACCCAACAATCATGAAACATCAAATTTCAGCCCTCTAGACTCAGTAGTTTTAATTTTATTTAAGGTTAAATTTGGCCATTATCGTTCCTCTGGCAGCGATATAGGACAGCCCACCACCGGGCCGCGGCTTATTCAGCATTTTACCGAGACCACCGAAAGATCTATCTTTGGTGGCCTTAATGTTACGTTGTATAGAAAACTCGATTGCACCGAAGAAACTTTATATTAAAATTGCGGAACTGACTTTGAGCCCAAGTGCGCAGTTTTTAGGGAGAGCTGGAGTTTAAAAATGGAGGACTATATCTATTTTGCTTTCTTTGTGGAGGAGAAATGATCAAGAAATAAATTGTTGGGACGTTGACCTCCCTTTCGGCTTTTGTTGAAACCATTGGTGCGGTTTTTGTTAAAGGTGAAATGCAGACATAATACACATTTTTACCCATGTGGGCGGAAATGTATAGAATTTACTGAGCCTCACTTCACTTGCATTATACTGTAGCCATTGTATATCTGTCTGGGGTTAAAAGTAAAAAAAACGTCATTTGTAGGAAGTGCGTGCTGCTCGTCGTGGTGCATTTACACTAGAGGTGGTCTTTTTATGTCAACGATTTTCATCTTGAAATGCGCTTTCGCTCCATTGAATGGGATACATATTCTTTTATTCCAGGGTTACACTGACGGAAAATTGTGTTTATTGTCTTTTTATCGTACGTATGAGCACATGTTTCTTCTTCTCATGCTGTACCTAGCTAGCATTATGCTCACTAAGTTGTAGGGTTTTATTGTTGCTACTGTACTTCTCTGGATGCTATCTTTCTTCTCCAATTTCCTCATGTTATTATTGTTATTATTACTAAGAAATTCACAATCACGTGAGGGCCAATGTGGGTAATAAAAATCCACAATTATTTAGTAATTTTCCATAGTAATACAGGTTACTACACAATTGTGGATTATTATTATTATTATTATTATTATTATTATTATTATTATTATTATTATTATTATTATTATTATTATTATTATTATTATTATGAAGCTTTGTAACGTAACACATATCTCATGCCTTTGTCTCACAGTGATATGATCCTGTGCGATATCCCTCAAATAATGTCCTATTAGCAGGTTTATACCTGAAGAGGTGAGTGGAAGTTGGAGGTGTGCGTATAATTATGTACATAATCCACAATTACCTCAAACGTTGACGTGTACAGTTAATAAAGGAGAGAAAATTCCAGAGATAATTTGTTTTACCAAGAAGAAAGTACACTGATCTATCCTGAAAAGCCTGGTGTGAGCTCAGTTCAGCATTGTGTTAATATATTAACCTTTGTTTATCTCATGAGATATCATTCACAAGTCATTTCATAATTTGGCGGGCTGCGAGAACAGCTTAATCGATTGTTCAAAAGTTCTGTAAAGTGCTTATGATCGAAGGTTGGCTTTATGATTTTATGATATAATCATTTTATATTTTTCTCATAGTTTTTATTTGAAAAATAGAAAAAAATAATCCTGGAACTTTTTAGCACAATCGGTGCTATAAATTTGGGCTGATGTTTCCAGAGTAATACATACACACACACGCATATATATATATATATGTGTGTGTGTGTATGTATGTATAATATATATAAATATATTGACATATATATATATAATAATCTATATATATATATATATATATATATATATATATATATATAATATATATATATATATATATATTAATTATCATTTATAGGGACTGGAGGCCTGTCAGTGCTAATCAGATTCATATTGATAGTTGTCAGAATCTACTCGTTTCGAGTTACTCCTGCTGAAAAGGTAGACCACTGAAATCAACCTTTTTTGATTGTGAAAGTGCCTAGATGAAGACGTAGACCAGATGGAAATTCAGACTGAAAGTCCACTAGAAAGAAGATTGAAGGCTGCTCATCTCAAGTCTAAATGCGTGAAAATAATTCTTTTGTAAAATTTAATGATGATGATCTGATCATTTTTGCGCATGAGGTTTTGAGCTGCCATGAATTCCGCTGTGAATACTGGGGTCGTTCATACTATGAATTTTTAATGTCTTCATTCCTGTCAAACTTGTGCGTGTCCGTTTCTTCATCAGTGTTAGGAATGGTGTTTTGAGTGTCTCGACTATTGCTGAAAGTGATGCTCTCAGTACCTCGATGGGTCCCAGAAGCTCTGCTCTGAGTCTTGACCCGCGTCACAATATCAGAAGTCAGAAGCGGTGCCCGTGATCTTTGGGTAGTTCATTTCCTCGGGCGTCTGGTATTTAGTGTACTCGATGGAAATGGTTAAGTAAATGGTAGATTTTTAAATTCGGTTCTTTGGGCATTTTTTTTTTTTTATGAAGACATTACTTACTACATTGTGGTAGCAGAACTCGGGCGGAAAGTGGTAAATGAATGTATATTGGAGAATGATAAACCCTTTTGATTTTCTGTCCATTTAGGACGATTAGGATTTGAAATGGACGGAAAAGTCTCAGTTCAGTTTCTTGAGTTTTTCTGCATCCGGTAATTTGTGGCTGGAGTTATTTGCTTTCTAGTAGGTAGAAATCTTGGAAATGAAAATGAAATTGGAAAATCTTCACTGTGGAAAGGGCTCTGTAGAGAACAAGCTCCCCTTAGTTATGAAAATCGTACGTAATTTTTAAGTATCATCGTGATTAAATTCGCTTCTTTTATTTGAGATTAAACATGTTATCTCTTTTTGGAAAATATAAAAGGATAACAGTTAAAAAAAGAACTGGTTCTTTTCAGGTCTTCATCAACAGCAGTTGATGAGAAGAGAATAGCGATGCCGATGATTTAGAAAAGGTGGTGTGACCTCACTGGCATTAAGAGTTAAAATTGATGTCACTCCCTTATTACCTCTATTTGGAATTCAAATTGATGTCACTCCCTTATTACCTTTATTTGGTATTCAGATTGGTGGCACTCCCTTATTACCTCTACCTGGAATTAAAATTGATGTCACTCCCTCATTACCTCTATTTGGAATTAAAATTGATGTCACTCCCTTATTACCTCTATTTGGAATTCAAATTGATGTCACTCCCTTATTACCTCTACCTGGAATTAAAATTGATGTCACTCCCTTATTACCTCTACTTGGAATTAAAATTGATGTCACTCCCTTATTGCCTCTACTTGGAATTAAAATTGATGTCACTCCCTTATTACCTCTACTTGGAATTAAAATTGATGTCACTCCCTTATTACCTCTAGTGGAATTTAAAATTGATGTCACTTCCCTATTGCCTATACTTGGAATTAAAATTGATGTCACTCCCTTATTGCCTTTACTTGGAATTAAAATTGATGTCACTCCCTTATTGCCTTTACTTGGAATTAAAATTGATGTCACTCCCTTATTGCCTCTACTTGGAATTAAAATTGATGTCACTCCCTTATTGCCTTTACTTGGAATTAAAATTGATGTCACTCCCTTATTGCCTTTACTTGGAATTAAAATTGATGTCACTCCCTTATTACCTCTACTTGGAATTAAAATTGATGTCACTCCCTTATTACCTCTACTTGGAATTAAAATTGATGTCACTCCCTTATTGCCTCTACTTGGAATTAAAATTGATGTCACTCCCTTATTGCCTTTACTTGGAATTAAAATTGATGTCACTCCCTTATTGCCTCTACTTGGAATTAAAATTGATGTCACTCCTTTATTACCTCTACTTGGAATTAAAATTGATGTCACTCCCTTATTACCTCTACTTGGAATTAAAATTGATGTCACTCCCTTATTACCTCTACTTGGAATTAAAATTGATGTCACTCCCTTATTGCCTTTACTTGGTGAATTAAAATTGCATGTCACTCCCTTTATGACTCTTACTTGGAAATTAAAATTGATAGTCACCCCTTCCTTATTGCCTTTACCTTGGAATTCAAAATGATGTCACTCCATTAGTTGCCTTTTCTTACTTGGAATTCAAATTGATGTCCAACCCTCCCTTATTGCCTCTACTTGAAATTAAAATTGATGTTGTCACTCCCTTATTGCCTCTACTTGGAATCAAAATTGATTGTCACCCTTCCCCTTAGATGCCTTACTTGGAATTCAAAATTGGATGCTCACTGCCCTTATTAGCCCTCTTATACTTGGAATTAAAATTAAAATTGATGTCACTACCTTATTGCCTCCTAACTTGGAATTAAAATTGATGTCACTCCCATATTGCCTCTACTCGGAATTAAAATTGATGTCACTCCCTTTTATTACCTCTACTTGGAATTAAATTGAATGTCACTCCCATTCATTGACCTCTACTTGGAACTTTAAAATTGATTGTCATCCCTTATTGCCTTTACTTGGAAATTAAAATTGATTGGCCACTCCCTTATTAAATCTTCTTGGAATAAAATTGGATGTCACTCCCTTATTGCCTTTCTACTTTGGAATTTAAAATTGATGTCCACTCCCATTAATTGACCTCTAATTGGAATTAAAATGATGTCACTTCCCTATGCCTTAACTTGGAAAATTGAAAATTTGAGTTCACTCCCTTTATTGCCTCTACTGGAATTAAAATTGATGTCACTCCCGATTGCATTAAACCTTGAATTAAAATTGGGAATTCAAAACTTGTTTACTTGGCCTCTACTGGAATTAAAATTGATGTCCACTCCCATTATTGCTTAAACTGAAATTCAAAATTGATGTCACTACCGTATGCCTAAACTTGGAATAAATATTGATTTTTTCACTCCTTTATTGCCTCTACTTGGAATTAAAATTGATGTCACTCATTTATTAACTCTATCTTGGATTATTGAAATATGATGTCACTCCCTTATATCCATCTACTTGAATAAAATTGAATGTCACTCCCTTATTACCAGTTCTACTTGGAATGTGAAATTGTGTCACTCATTTATTATCTTCTACTTGAAGTTAAAATTGTATGGCAGACTCACTTATTACCTACTTGGAATTACATTTGATCACTCCATTCAATTGACTCCCTTACCCTTGGAATTAAAAGTGATGTTCCACTACTGGATTGCTATACCTGGAAATAAAATTGATGTCACTCCCTTATTACCTCTACTTGGAATTTAATTGATGGGTCACTCCCTTATTGCCTTACTTGGAATTAAAAATTGATGTCACCATCATTGAAAACCTCCCTACCCTTTTGGAATTAAAATTGATGTCCAACCTATTGCTCTACTTGGAATTAAATTGATGTCACCCTTCCCTTATTGCCTCCTATGTGGAATTAAAATTGATGTCACTCCCGTATTGCCTAAACTTGAAATTAAAATTGTTTCACTCCTTATTGCCTACTTGGAATTAAAAATTGAGTCACCCTATTGCCTAAATTGGAATTAAAATTGATGTCACTCCCTTATTGCCTGTACTTGGGAGCAGCCAAACTTGGCTGAGCTCCAGTGGTTATGCAGAAAACTTAAAGCTAGAAGCTAACAGTTGTGTCACTAGGAAATTCGCTGCTGCACTTCGAGGAAAGACACTCATACTGAACTAGATTAGATTTGCTCGCTGCCTCAAGCTTTTCTTTGTGAATAGTCTCAATTCTTTGTCTAAATAACCATGGCTAATTTCCAGTGAGCTGTGTCTCCATTTTAACACATAATGGTGTGTATGTTGAGCTAAGCAAGTTTTTTGGGGTTAGAATGAGATGCTTATGGGGATGAGATAGGTAAATTCATTTTCATATCACCCAGTGTTCTTATTCTCGTGGGTATTGGAGAGATAGGATGGAATTTATAGTTTTGACAGTAATAAAATTACAGTTGCTAATGCTTTTGCCATTAAATACTAATTGTATCGTTTAGAATAGCGATTGGTGGGATGAAAGCCATAATCGCTTCTTCTTTTGAAGTGCAGGTCTGGAAGTCACCATGGAAACAAATGATGGAAAGTGAAGAAGAGCTATTATTAGATGGTCTGTATTTGACATTAAATGTCAAGTGTTCTGTGAACGTGTTGTGCCTTTGATGTTTGATGCCTGTCGTAATGAAGGGGAAATGAATTAGGATTTATGGGGCGTTATGTTTGTTAAAAGTATTTCTTTAATAACAGTTATCATGATAAACAATTTCAATCAATTGTTGCAATTTTTAAGATATTTTTTATACATTGAACGGTCATCGATGTCATCGTCTGATATCACACCTCCCCTCTTTGTGCCTTCTGATCGATCAGATTTGTGGATGGGAGAGAGATGAGGGCAATCGGGTCTGAGCTAGAATTTGGATTTGATAATGTGCTATGGCGCAGCTATTTTTTGCACGAAATTCAGTGAACAATCGGCACAGGAAATGAAATGGGGTTCTACTTTTATATTAATCTAATGCGCCTAGTTAGTTATAAGCGAATTATTGTGAGATACTGTTTCTTTTACATACATGTACGTTGATTGGTTATGCAAACATTGGTACCTTTATATTATATAAGAAAACTTGGCTCATTATTTAGATATTCGTCATTTGTTCTGACTACAGTTTGCAGCATTGGAGAATATCTTAACCATCTGACAATTCCAGAAGCTCAAAACATTATTTATAAACTCTCCAACAGACCTCGCCATTTACCTGAATTTTTGAAGATGGAGTGCTCATCATTGAGTATCCATTACTTGACTTGAATATTATTTTCAGATTAATTGAAATTGTCTAGACTATCTTCACTTTAATTAGTCCTTATTCAGATGTCAACGTTCGTGTTACAATCCTTTATTTTATTTATTTGGAGTCAGGAGGCCACGGAGTTGTGTTAAGGTGATGGAGAGGTATTGGAACCGAAGGGACTTAGTAGTATTCAGTAAAGAGAGGCAAGTAGTGTGGTATGTGTTGGGTATTCCGGCGCTGCTGATGAGCTTCTTGTACAATCTCGAAACTACTGAATACTAAGGCTCTTCTGTTACGAAATGTCTTCCATCCCTTGAAGACAACAGCTTTAAGGTTTCTCTGTCCTCCTAGTTCCACAAAATTCACTAATCTTTTCACTATTGTCTGTATAAGAAGAGGCTGATGATGCTGCAGTTTAAAGGAAGAAATCTGGCTGTGATGGTTTTTTCTATTTCTGGAGGTACCTCTCGTTATGGAGAAGGGGTCATTGAGGAAAAGATTTGACTAATATGCATGTTATTTTTTAAAACTTCCACATTTTTCATCCTAAGAATTGGCTGGATATAGAGCATGTTAATCATTTGGTTCTAACTAGTCTTATATGATTTGCTGCTACCTTCGGACCTTGCTCCACCTGGGCTGCAACCCGCCATAGTCGACTAACTACTAGATTTGCAGCTTTCCCTTAGCTTAACAACAGATGCAGTGGGCTTCATCAGGGTAATTGAGCAGAAATCAAACTCGGGTGTTGTCGCTGGTAAGGCAAGCAGGCAAGCACACACACACACACACACACACACAAATATATATATATATATATATATATATATATATATATATATATATATATATATATATATATGCAACAGGCAATGTAACATTTACACCCTAGCTATTGAGTCATCACTTACTGCTTCTTAAATCTCTTAAATGCTCACCACCCACGATGCTTTTATGAATGCTGATGCAGTAGTAGAGTCTACAGTTTGAGGACGCTTTTCCAGTTTCCTGGACTTTTATGATCTTCAAGGCTGTAAGGAAAGACGTAAGTTGCTGCTATGCTGCCTTATTTTTTTATGTTATGCTGACACCAGAGTCAACCATTACTTCATGGCTGTCATCAAGGAAATCCTAACATTACAATGGAACTTCCATGGCATTTAAAGGCTTGTTTCGTAGTGCAGTCATTACGTTGTTGAAAATTTGATTAAAACGAGAAATAATGAAGAAATATGATTAATGCAGACAGCTCGTAGTGACCTGTCGTGTAACTTCAGAGCACTGGTTCGCCATTTGACTCAGGTCAGATCCTGAAAGCAAGCAATTTAATTTCTTTCTAGCAGAGGGGACAATATAATTGGATGATATCGTAATGTTCAAAATAGGCTCCTACAATGCTATGCTTACCACTAACAATTGTTAGTCACCTATAGAAGTTACATTTTGTACACTATGAAAGGCCTGTGGAGGTGATTGCAAGTCTCACACAACAATGGGTCCATACACATGCATTTTGTGGATGTGCTCATTTAGAGGCCACCTGTACGTAAATGACCCTATTAGAGACACTGAATTTTTTTTTTACCAAGAGGATAATATAACATTGTAGTATGCTATCATGTTTTGAATATCCAGGAATCCTTTGACTATGATCTCATCTCCAGCGGAAGTAATCTAACAAAAATCAAGAGGAGCTAATTCTGTGGAGATTCTTGAAAGCGCTCTCCTATGTGTTTCGACCCATGACGTTTAATATTTAATTTTTACCTTTGTGTCGTTTCCTTGTTAATTTTGGTTTGTGTGCAATATTGGCTTTATGTACAATTGTAGTTTAGTGGCAGAATTAATATTAATGCGGTGATAGCCAAGAAGTAATAAATCGGTGATCTTTTCTAGAGACCTTTAGCTGCGAGGATAAGGAAAGGGATGGGAAATTGAAGGCGTTGTCTTGAAATTATAGATGCTGCAAATACAATGGCATTCGATAAAGAGTGTAAATGAAAAAGATCATGAAAAACTACGCGTGTATACGCATACGTATTAAAATGCGAGTTGCCATTTCACGAGAAGCGACAGGTTCGAGTTCGTCGGTGCCTGCATTTCTGCTAGTCCGGGTGAGTTTTCATAATTAAGCAGATTGTGTTCGTCAACATGCAAACGGCACCGGCCCTTGGCAACAGATTGTTGAATTAGTCACCTGGAATTTCTGTGTTTTATTGTCATTATGATCGTTAATTACCACTGTTAAATCGACTTCTTACTGAGTAATGCAGTTGTAGTACACTACAGTTTAACATATTGAGGCATAAACTTGGGGAAACTAGCACGCAGTGAGAGAGAGAGAGAGAGAGAGAGAGAGAGAGAGAGAGAGTTTTGGCAACTGTATGTTTTTCAGCGTGAGAGGGTCAAATCAGAATATGCAAGCAAGAAAGAGAAGAAACTTAAAACCTGCGAAGTGTGGTAAACACGCATAACTCTATAGGAGTACATTCTACATTAAATTGGTCACCCGTCCAAGTGTTGCCTAGACCTAACTTTGCTTGAGTTCGGTAATCGAGATCAGCGGTGTAATCCACGTTTGTTTATTTGTTTAATACAAATTGTTTTTCACATGGACATTATTTAAAAGGTTCGTGTAAGAATTATCCTATAAGTTCAACGTATACACGCTTGCAGTGTACCACAATTACTATAATGGGTTTGTTATGGTGCACGGAGTTCGATACGTAACAACCTATATGGTGAAAGGAAATCCGGTGAAATCGTTAAGTACGAGAGAGAGAGAGAGAGAGAAGAGAAGAGAGAGATAGAGAGAGAGAGAGAGAGAGATACATAGCAGCAGCAGCAGCAGCAGCAGCAGCAGCAGCGGCAGCCGGTGGTATCCCATAAGGAAGGTGCAGAAGAAGAGAGTTCGGTGGCTATGGCGGTGTCAGTGTGCGTGTGGCCGGCACCGCGCCCGTCCGCGCACCGCTCCCGACTCGTTCGGGCTTACTCGCCCGATCTCGCCCGGTCCGTGTCGTGGGGCTACTTACACCCTTTTGACTCCTTCCGCAGCCCATATTAAGAAACCGGTTTCTGTCAGTCTGTCTGTCACCGGGCTACTATTTCTACACAGTTAATGGTACGCCCATAACTGCCTGTTGTTTCTTCGCTGTTCTGTTTGTTTTACCTTTCTCTGCATCTCATTCTGTGCGTAGGTGGCTGTTTGTGCTGCTTGTTGTAAAATAATAATAATAATAAAAAAGATAAGTGTTACTTGTTTTAGTTGTTGTTCTATGTCAGTCAAATCAATAATCATTTCTGAAAAAAATGAAAGTTGCCTGGTCGCCGAGAGAATACGTTAATGTGAGATACGAATCCAGAATTAAGAAGAAAAGTTTTATGAAAGACAACAGAAAAATATGAATAGAATATAATGTAGTATAGTTTAAGGTTAATTTTGCAGTTGTTCATATGTGACTGGCAATGGCTTAGTTATAAAATAACGTATCTTGTGCTTTGAGACACTGTAGGTATGTGATATGATTGCAATGGAAGTAATCAATAGCTTATTATTGATGAGGAATGTGTTGATTCCTTATGGAACTACTCATTGGGATGTAAGTATAGTCAGCAGGGTTACCCTTCAGAATCAAAAACAATCCTTTTACATTTTCCCTCCCTGAACGCTGTCCCTGTCACGCTTACTCTTTCAAAAACAGGAAATCATTTTTCAGTTCTTACTCTCTCTAAAGAAAAAGTTATTTTTTCAGAACTTGCTTTAGGTCTTGTTCATGTTTGTGGAAGGCTTTGTTTTATATGACTAAACACTAAGTGTTGAGGATTGTTTATATATATATATATATGTATATATATATATATATATATACACATACATACATACATACATACATATATTCACATACTACTGGATTTTACAAAATGTTTCATATATTTTATTCACTTCGGTGTGTGTGTGTGTGTGTGTGTGTGTGTGTGTGAGAGAGAGAGAGAGAGAGAGAGAGAGAGAGAGAGAGAGAGAGAGAGAGAGAGAGAATGTTGTAGTCTACGGGTAATGGACTCCACGTTCAACTGCTATGGAATCTTTTAAGTAGAAAATATGCTTGGCATCTTTTATTATAAAAAATAAATACGATACAGTTATTGCTTAATTTACAGACTGCCCTCCTTCTCGACTGGTAAATGTGTGTATAAATTATTTATGTAGTATTTAAAGAAAGAGAGAGAGAGTGTGTGGTTTTTTCTGCTGAGTCAAACAAAGGAGAGTCTGTTTCAGAGGTTAATTATGACCAGTTCATAGAGCGGGAAACCCTCATATCAGTCCAGCCTGTTCTTCTGATGCGTTTAATTTGATCTTTTATTTGATTTGACTCAAATTCAGAGCGTCCACATTTTTTGGAGTTGCATCGTTGTGTTCCCTGTCTCTCACATTCTCTCCTCTCTCCCTCTCTCTCATTTTCAGCTTTTTCATGGGAGATGTCATTCTTTATTCATCGCAATGAATACATATACAGCTCAAGCTCAAACTTGTTGGGATATTTTCTCTGTTGTTCGTGACATGTCTGCATGGATGCGTGTTCTCATGCATTGTTAGGAGGTGGTAATCGTTACATTTCCACGTGTTGAAAAGTAGCGATTTTTTGTGCATGTCATTGAAAATTCCCATGATGTTTAGACCGGTTAAGACTGCAGTTTAAAGTAGATTTGCGGTGAGGATAGGAGCACACATTATATATATATATATATATATATATATATATATATATATATATATATATATGCATTAAACTAGAAATGTCGTTTAGTATCCAATTCGCTCTACCTCGGAATTAATAATATGAAAGTATATTAATTCCTAGGTGTAGCAAATTGAATATTAAAGAACATTTCTAGCTTAATGCATGTATATGAATCACGGTGATGCGATAACAATTCATATATGAGATTTACATATATATATATTATATGTATGTTTATATATGTATATATATGTGTGTGTGTATATATTATATATATATATATATATATATATATAAATATATATATATCATATATATATATATATATATATATATGTATGTATTATATAGGTGGGGGTGCGTGTAGGAGAATTATATTGACGTAAGCTTTAAAGCATGATCTCTGGTATTTCATTTAGTGAAGTAAGAGGAATGGTAATAAAGTTATGAGATGAATATAGTTGTCGAATAGCTGTTTGACATTTTGATAAACAGTTTTTTGGAACCCGATTCTATTTAGTAATGATACTAAGAGATTTAAGGGAAGGCATATCTCTGGGTTGCAGTATAGGTTATGAAAAGTTATTTGGAAGAAATAAAGAATTTGTTACGTAGAAAGAGCTGAATGTGATGTCAATGAAGATAATTTGGGAATAATCTATGTAGTAGACTCTCATGAAAGTGGAGGTGGGAACAGTTGATAGCATTCTGTATAAACAATAACATATGCTAAACGGAAAACACGAAACTACGGCATTTACTGATTAACAAAAAAAATCCCTATTATATTTCCTATGCAATTCTAATCCAAATCTTCTAAATTTAGTAACTCCTTTGATTAAATTACCACCCGTAACTGCCATAAGACAGTCAACAGACAAACTTTAACTGAAAAAAAATTAAAGTTTGTCTGTTGACTGTCTTATGGCAGTTACGGGTAATTTAATCAAAGGAGTTACAAAAATTAGAAGATTCGGATTAGAATTGTATAGGAAATATAACTGAGGTTTGCTGGTAGATATAGTGATTCGGGATTTTTTTGTTAATCAGTAAATGCCAGTCACTGACACCATGCCGACTTTGTGAAGGTGCTAAGGAATTATAAACGCTGAAGTGTCAGTGAGACGTCAGATATAATTTTAGTCTGTCATCAAGACAGAATAATGTTGAGTAGCATTTTCGAGAAGAGAAGGATAGAAGCCACGCATATATATACTAGTAGAGAACACTTATTATACGGTAAAAACACTGAAATAATGACAAGGGTGAGGGTAGGGGAGATCCGTTATGTGAATGATGTAGGATGGAACGAGGAAGGTTTCAGGGGAAATACGTGAGAGGAAAGTGTCTTCAGACAAACGTGAAGAGTGAGTGTGGATTTTTATCATAATTTCAACTTCCTTTTTTGGGCGGATGAAGAGATTTCTCAAAAGAAGTGTATGATAGGTGTCCTTTTGGGTGGACAGAATATGAGATGAATCAGCAGATTTCTGTCAGTCAGTGAAATATATGGGAGGATCTAAAAGGATTTTGCGGAAAGTGGGGGAGAGAATGTAAAGGGTCGTTTGGTAAAGTATGAAGTGTAAGTGTAGGTTTTCTTGATTATGTGGAATAATTTTTGTGGATCAAAAAAGGAATTCATGCGCATGTGCTCTTTGCTGCAGTGGGAGGTGTGATTGCAAACTTTCATTGTAAAGTGTGACTGCAAATTTTCATCATTGTACGAATTCGGAGGGGGTGGGGGCGGGGGCGCCCTGCTTGCGGATGGAGGAGGGTTTCATGAGTGTGGCAAGAAAGTAATGAGTCGTTTGGTAATGTGGGAAGTGTGACTGTGGCATATCATTTATACGGGATTCATTTTAGATGGATGAAGAAGGATTTCGTAAATAATGCGGAATAGAATATGTGTTGTTAGACAATGTGCGAAGTGTGAGTGGAGATTCTCGCCATTATGTGAAATACTTGATGTGGAGCGAGGGAAGAGAAGGAAGTCATGCTAAGAATTGAAGGAAAAGTATTGAGTGTAGGTGTGGATTTTCATCATTATTATTTGCATATTTCAGAAGGATGAAGAATTTAGTGGGAAATGAGGGAAGAGTTCAAGTGCTGCTGAACAAAGCCTGGAGTGAGTACGAGAAGCGAACTCATCGTTGTGTGAAGTATATTATCTTTTGGATCAAGACGGATTTCTTGAGACGTGGGGAAAAATGGAAAGTGTGAGTTAAGGTTCTCATCTGTATGTGGAACCGTTGCTCGTGGATCAGGGAGGATTAAATGAGAGGCGTGGGAAAGAATGTAGGGTGTATTTGGATAAAGTATGGAGTGTGAGTGTGGATATTCATGATGTCCTTGAGGTGGATGAAGAAGGATTGCATTGCAAGAATGGAGAGGTAAAGCGTGAGTGAGTCAGTACATGACGTCCTTGAGGTGGATGAAGAAGGATTGCATTGCAAGAATGGCAAAAGAAGCAAAGTGTCAGACAAAATATGGAGTAAGAATATAGACTTTCGTCATGATGCGAATACTTTTGGCGGGACCAAGAAAAATCCTCTTTTTATCACAGTGAATTCCGCAGGTGGATCAGTAAGGATTTCATGGGAGAACTGATAACTAAAGTGTTGTTGGACAAGGAATGGGGCAGGTATACAGTTTGACATTATCCCTTGAAGTCGTTTGCAGGGAAGCTGTAGGAAAGAATGATAAGTTTTTGGACAAAGTAAGAACTGTAGCTACTAATTGCAGATTTCCATCTTGACATAATGTCCTTGGGTTTGATCAAGAATATCCCCATAGGGGGATAGTGCCATCAGTGCACCTCACGGAGTGCACCGTAGGCGTTACTAAAGGTTCTTTGCAGCGTCCCTTCGGCCCTAGCTGCAACTCCTTTTATTCCTTTTACTGTACCTCCATTCATATTATCTTTCCTCCATCTTTCTGTCCACCCCGTCCTAGCAATTATTTCATCTTGCAACTGCGAGGCTTTTCACCTGTACCACCTTTCAAACCTACCTACGCGCTGAATGACCTCACAGGTCCCAGCGCATGGCCGTTGGCCTCAACTCTTTATTCCATTCCCTTCCATTCGATCAAGAAGGATATGGAGGGAAATGTGGCAAAGCTGTAAAGAGTGTTGAGTGTGAGTGCACCAGAGTTTCATCCTTCTTTGGAGTCCGGGTTATGGAGCCAGAATAATTTCGAGAGGTTTGAAAAAGAATGTCAAGTGTTATAGGAAAAAGTATGAACTTCATAGCTTTTTTTATATGAGTCCCTTTGTGCTGATCAAAATCGAATTCAGGACAGTATGAGAATGAATATAAGATGCTAGGTCATTGTTGGACAAAGTAGGCTGTGTCAAATACAGACCTGCATCATTCTTCAATAAAGTCAAGAGTCGTATCAGGAGAGGCGAGGCAAAGAGCGTCTAGTTGGACAAAGTATGAAGTTTCAGTGCAAATCATTATATGAAGTCCCTTGGATGAACGAAGAAGAATTTCATTGGAAGTGGGGTATAGAATATAAAAAGTTATTAGACAAGATGAAGTGAGTGTGTGTGTTTATCATCGTGTGATGTCCTTTAGGTGTTTCAAGAAGTATGACAAGGAAAGTGCCGGAAAAGAACATAAAGTGCTTTTCGTTCGAAGTCCTGATGGACAGAGTATGAGGTAGATCAAGATTATCACACTGGATGGTCGGTATAAAATGTCAAGTGTTGTTCGACCAAGTATGAAGTGTGAGCGTGGATTTTCATAAATAGATGAAGTTCTTTAGGATGGGTCA
Source organism: Macrobrachium nipponense (assembly GCF_015104395.2). Classification (NCBI taxonomy): domain Eukaryota; kingdom Metazoa; phylum Arthropoda; class Malacostraca; order Decapoda; family Palaemonidae; genus Macrobrachium; species Macrobrachium nipponense. Next base: position 47,307,396 of record NC_061108.1, read on the forward strand.
AGCGGCCTTTCATTGACAATATGGGAACGATTGTCAAGTGTTGTCGGACAGGGCACAGTGTGAGCGCAGATTTTCATCATTCCGTGAAGTTCTTGGGGTTGGTTAAGTACGACTGTGAGGGAAGCTGGGGAGGGACTGTAGATAAAGTGCATTTGGAGAGAGGATGGAGGGTCAGTGGATATTGTTACCATTCTGTTTAGTGTTTGGGGTGAGTCAAGAATAATTTCCAAGAAAACGTCAGACACGATTTCAAGAGATGCTGGACAAAGTGTCGAGTTTGACAGGATTTTTATCATATAGAAAATCCTGTGTATTCAGTGAATAAGGATATGAAAGGAAAGGCTGAAAGGAAACGTATGTTTAAAAGAATGATGTACGGGAAGGTGAATTTTCATCATCATTTTGTGAAGACTTTGGAGTCGATCAAAAAAGAGTTCAGAGAAAGTTTAGCAAAGATGTTGTGTTGTTGAGCGAGGTATGAGGTGAGAGTGAATTTTTATTCTCTGAAT
>NC_061108.1:47312904-47337904 GCF_015104395.2 Macrobrachium nipponense
CCCCGAAACCAGACCTCATCTTAATATCCACGAGAGGGGTAAAACACCAGAGGTGACAACATCCCTGTGTAGACTCCCAATATTTAGTGCACCTCTATTTGACAAGGTTCCTTCACCATGATTGACTCTGCAACTAAGCATTTCAGTATCTCAGTATAAAAGAATACCATAGTGAGGCAATATCTTTCATAATGTGGGTCTGTGACCGCTGTCAAATCCCATCTCGTCATCAGGAGAAGCAACCAGGAAGGGGTTTCAAATTCTTTCACTGTCGCACTTTTTGTCTTTAGACAAATGTTTGATTTGCGTAGCTTCCGGCACTTCTAGAATATTATACTTGTAGTCTACGTATTGTATCGTTTTCTTTCCCCTCCTTATTGAGAATAAGCACATTGAACATTTTAATCTTAAATCGTCCTAAGTGCAATGTTTATATAGTTATCACATCCTTTCTGTCAGGTCACCTTTCATTGGTAAATGTGCGCTGACCTTCAATTCCCAATCATCAGGTTTAGTTTCCTCATCGCACATTCTGTAAAAATAGTCCAGTTAGTATACAAGGTGTCATTTCATTGTCGGCTAAAATCATCTCTTCAGTGATTCCGTCATAGCACCTGCTTTCCATCTTTTGGCTTACTCGGGGAGTAAGCTTACAAACGACTTTGTTGTTGTCGTTGTTCTTGTTGGGGTCTATGGAAGAGCCTACAAAGGTCTGTAGATGTTTCGCGTTGAGTTAATATACAGGAATTTCAGGATAGGATGTGTATGATTTAATTATTAGATTGAAAATATAAGAAATAAACAATGTGCATATTAAACAGCATACACAAAAATTATTTCTAATAAAATATAGATTATTATAATTTTTCATTGTGAAACCAGGCTCTATTTGACTGTAGATTTTAGCACGTTTTAACTTGGTTGGTGTACTGAATTTAGGCTATGTTTTTGTTAGATTATTTTGTGTTTCCACTTACAACTGAGAGTATATGAACATTTAATTTGTGTCCTTTTTATTTGATCCTTGTTGTTAGTGTAAGTAGCATTAAGTATGAATATTAATTACGAAGACCACTTCACCTTAAGTTAGGAATATAATGTTTACAGGTTATACGTGAGGAGAAAATCATGCACGCACCCCGAGTAAGCTGGAGGTCGCATCACGCCTTGTTGACTTACCTTTTTATAGAAAATCTACGTGTAAATTGGTGACAGTGCTATCATAAATAACCTCATGTTACATACGTAGCTAGCACTCTGCTGTCACATTGATGTGTTGATTTCTATTCTAGGTGCAGAGCCTGATGTTGATAGAAACAGGCGCACCCTTGCATTAAACATAAGAGTGTTTAGGCGCTACTTTGACTTGGTATCTCTGCATCACCTCTGAAGCGCCAATACTAAACGTGGCGGAAGCTGAACGAGACGCTTAGTTTCTCGTTGGACGAGTCGATTACATGCTCGACGACCGATCTAAGGGTCTGGGTTCGATTCCCCACTTTGCCAACGCGGAATCAGAAGAATTTATTTCTGGTGATAGAAATTCATTTCTCGATGAGGTTCGGATCCCACTATAAAGTGTAGGTCCCGTTGCTAAGCAACCAGTTGGTTCTTAGCCACTTATAAATATCTAATCCTTCGGGCTCAGCCCTAAGAGAGCTGTTAAACAGCTCAGTGGTCTAGTTAAACTAGGACATACTTAACTTTTCAACGGTACCCCGTGTTTAGTACTAGACCCTCGGGGATCATAGGATTATATACACACATTTCTATATTGTGCGGTCGACACATTATTTTAGTAAACAGATATCTTTGATCGTTGAGGAGTTAGTGCTAAACACGGCGTCCCATTAAGCTTCCACCATGTTTAGCACTAGCACCACGTAGATGCCACGAAGATAACAAGACAAAGTAGCACCCATATTTATATATAGTAGAAGGCATTGCCAAGTGTATAGTACCGTTCCAAGTCGATATTATCGGGTATGTGTGGTCTAATATATGAGAACATAAAAACAACATGTGTGATTTACCGAAGACTCTTATAAATAGCCACAAGTTACAAACTTTGTGCGAAATTATAATATGGAAATGAGATGATTTCGATTGTAGATACAGAACCTAGAAAATATATATCTTAGTTTACCGAGACAACTGAGCTGATTACCAGCTCTCCTAGGGCTGGCCCGAAGGATTAGATATTTTTACGTGGCTAGGAACCACTGGGTTAACTAGCAACGGGGCCTAGAATTCGATAATGGTAGTCATTCCCAAGGTGAAGTGATTTCGAAATTCAGGGGTATGTGTGGTCTAAAACACGAGAGCATTATAATGTCCTGTGTGAATTAGATTATATATATATATATATATATATATATATATATATATATAATATATATGTATATATTATATATATAGATATATATAAGTATAAATATATAATATATATATATAGTATATGATATTATATATATATATATATATATATCTATATATATAGTATACATACATACTAGATAACTCTCAATACAAGCTCAAAATTTAGTAGAAAGAAATGTAAATGCCTTCTTTCCGTTTTGAAATTCTTGAATGTTCCGCTCAGGATATGACTTCTATATATGTCGGTGTTTGACTTCTGGTTCCACTTGGGTCGCCCATCTCCATTTTCTGGCATCGTAAACCTGGAAATGTATGCGCAAGCCATAGCTATAATGCTACGCTGTTGTGATATGGTTTTGTGTATGAATCTCGTACTCATAAGTTGTGGACGAGAGTCACGTAGATGCCGCGATAAAAAGTGTTACGAAAGAAATACCAGTTCTGAAAGGACATGAATAATAGATGCGGTACGTAGGGCTGAATCGATACAGAGGGAAGACATTTATCGGTCGTTAGAACTTGGTAGGAAATTGGAGGAAGAAAATACGTCAGTGGCAAAACCGAGAGGAAGTCTGGGAAATGAAAAGAGGGAGGAGAGAAAAGCCCGAGGAAACGTCTAATTGCTTCGTCCTCTCGGAAGAAGACGAGAGGAAGCAGAAGAAGAATGGCGGGAATGTATGAAATACGAAAAGATAGGACAGGAGGAAGCCGGCAGTTTTATGAGAGAGAGAGAGAGAGAGAGAGAGAATCTGGGGACACTCTAGTGTCTTCGTGTTTCTTAGACGTCTTGTGTGTCCACAAGAGCTCACGATACGCGAAATGGGTTCTGGGTTAGTTTACATTCATTACGTGATTTCGCGGAGTTTTCAGTAATGAGGAGAGTTTGGGGGATTTCATTTGTCTCTGCTCATGTCATTAACTCGAGTTCATCACAGTCTTCGCTTGTACTCAAGGTTTCCTTTAAATGTAGTCTTCTTCTCATAGGTCTCCGAAATGTTAGTGGTAATGCTTGTAATTGTATTCAGCAAACATTAAAGGATCTCTTTCGATCATTCTTGATCAGCTATATATGAGGATGCATTGACAGAACTTTCTAAACATTTAGAAAGAATCTTTTTGTGCGTGTATATGGTAAATTATTTGCTTTTAGTATTTCATATGTTTCCTAGAATTTGATGACTTCCATTCATGATATTATGGTTAATGATGCTAAGAGAATTCTGCTGATTTCATTCTCTTACCGATGCCAAGTCACCGGGCGTATTTTAGGACTTTCGTGTGGCCAGCTTCCTCATACTTGCAAATGCTCGACCCTTTGGAACTTGAATTGGTCTACTTTTGTTTTCCCCTCTTTTATTTCAGTGGCCACTGAAACGGGCCCCGTCACTGCTGTTTTGAGAGGGCTATGTAGGGTGCAACCTCGAAGGAAACAATAGATTTGCTCCCTGAAAGGAGGATATAGTATAGCTATTACAAGACTCCGGGATTTTGGAAAAAGATGTGAATTCCAATGCTTGCTTTAGGACAGAATAGTCACCTGGCCGAACAATCAGGGATTTTTGCATATCATAACTTGATCACAAAATGAATGAAGAGTCTATCTAACTGGGGATGACAGCTATGTGCAAAAAACTTCCACACCATCAGCCATTTCATACACCTGAACAGAAGGTTCCCCAGCAGTGCACTGAATCCCCCTTACACGCTCCTCCATCACTCATGTTCATCTTGCATATAGGCTTTACCTTGCCAGCTCTTTCTAGATCTTATTATGTTCCTCACTTGCAAACAAAATTGTACAGTTCTTATACCGACCTGTCATTCTGCATTTTCTTTACCTGACAAACCATCTTACAACACTGATCCATTTTGTCACGTTCGCCAACCCATTTATCACCTGGTCGGATCACATTTCTCACCATTCAAGATATTATGGCATACTACGTCATCATTTCATCTCTACAGCTTCTACCTTTTGCCTTTCATTTGCATTCAACATTCACACTTCACTTCCATGTAAAAGCGTTTGATTTACAATCCGGTTATACAAGCCAGCTTTGAATTCCATTGACTCTTCTCTTCTGTAGCCCCACCACCTTCTAAAGTGTTTACTCCCGAGTACCCATACGAATCGACTGGTTCCTTTCTTCCACAGTTCATACTGGCATTTTTTGCTCACTATCCTCAAACAACACTTAATCCATGTATAGACGTCAGCCGTTCCACACACTAATTCACCACCTGATTTATCCTACCGTTTGCACATACAATAGCGGAAAAAATTAGGGGGAGTTTAAATATGTAAATATAAAATCATATGAAATGACAGGATCATATCATTAACTTTGCATTTTTAAGTGAAAGGGTAGAGATGGAAAAAATGCATTTTAAATATTTAATAAATTTAAATTTAAATGGTTAGACATTTATGAATACATATAATTTAAAATGAAATAAATTTCACTGTAGCAGCTGGTGGTGGAATAACGTAAACGAGTCCTCGAATGATTAAGAATGTCAAGCGAGGACGAAGAAATGCACTTTTGTACGAGAGTTTAAGGTTCACAACTGCGAGGGCTTAACCTTCTTCCTTTCACTCATCCGCTAAAAAATACAAAGTAAAGGAGAATCAACCACGGGAAAAATCAGAACAAAAAATACAACACTAATAAAAAGTAACTAAAATAAACCAACAAAAAATCAACACGAATCAAAATATCAGTTACTGCAATCGCATGACTAAAATCTATAATTTTCATATAAATCAATAAAATCCTGAATCAACGAATCACCGAAAACAGCAGTTAGCTAATCACGAAAATCACCTTACGTAAATATTTACTTAAATCAACACTAAATCACTAAAGCTCTCAAATCATCAGTAAAACAAATAGCAAAATCAACGAGTAGTCAAATACTTAAGAAATAAAATTATAGACTGCATTGAAATCATAGGTTCAATCTAGCAAGAATTTAATAAATTAAAATACTTGAAACAATTTTCAAAACACTGGCATATAGAATATGTAACGCAAGAACAAGCATTAAAGCCCCTTATGCTTACCCTGTTGCGATAACAGTTCTGGCGAGTGTGGAATAAATCATTCAATAGACGATCATCGCTAAGCAGCGTCCGGATCCCATCCTCGATGAATTAGTGTGTAATTATGTCCATGATGGAGAAAAGATCCATAGTAATTAATCCAGCACTAAATCCAGTAGTAATCCAGGACGGAGTCATAAATCCAGCGTGAGTGTATAAATCCTTAAATCCACTTGAAAAATGAGAGAGAGGGAAAGAGAGCCGCTCCTCGTCACTCCCGTGTAAGGTTATGCTGAAGACTGCTTAACTGTGTGAAAAAACTTCACAAAGGCTTTAGCGGCAGGCAGATATAACTACTGTTAAGTAGTTACTTTTTAAAAGCAAAGGGGCAATTAGCGACACTTCTGTATGCCAAATGTATAAATACTGAATTATTCAAATTAATAATTTGAAGTTTTTTCAATCTGCCCCCCGCGGATTTAAATTTAAATTTCTATACAAGACCAGATTGAGGTAGCTGCTTATTCTTCTCAGAACAAATCAAAGCAGCCCCCCGTTGAATTCTTGCAATATTGTCATTAGAAACATAAGAATCACTCTGAGGTACAAGATTTAAATCTAACTGATCAATATGAGAATCACTTAACCCATCACCTTTAACCAAAAGAATAACAGACGATATATCCCTAAAGACAACACTTTTATTACCCTTGACCAATTGTACTTGAACAGCCTCACCAAGAGAATTATAAATAACATCAAGAACTCTAGCTAAAGGGTATTTGTTAGCCTTAACCATTGAATCCTTTATCAAAACTATGTCACCTTTTGAGATTTTAACGTGCTCTCTAGGGTAATATTTATCTCTGTATTTAGTTGCCTGATCTTGCAATCCAAATAAAAATTCATTGTGATAACTATTACGCAATTTCTCTTTAATATGAATTAAACGCTGAAAGTCCTTACCCAAATCAGAAGAGTCATAATCATCAAGTTGACCTTCGTGATATATACATTCCATAACCTGTGTATCATATCCAAACTTCAAAAACTCTGGTGACAGCACCTGAAAATCATCATTCACATTCTGCTCCCTCAATGCGCCAAGTTCAGAAATGGGTTTCTTATTAGCGTAAACATATGCATTGTTTAATTACATGAGAAAATTCCAGAAAATCTAGAATATTATTATGGATTGCTCCCTGTATTAACTTTCTTACCAGACCAACTCCGGACTCTATGATACCTCCAATACCACGATTCAGAGAACCACGAGGATACTGTGAAAATTCAGTGACATCGACACCCCTCTGATTGAAGAATTCCTGCACCTCACTTGCTTTCAGACATTCCTCAATCCATGTGAATGCACCACCAAGATTTGAGCCAGAATCTGAAAATACTTTGTTAGCAAACCATAGCTGTAAACATGATTTTGAAAAGCCAATAAAAATCATTTAGAATCAGCTGAAGTTACTATTTCAACATTAATCATGTTAGACCAAATACATTTAAAGATTACCCCATAGGTTTTAACTTTGTCACTTCCATACCTTGTGAAATATGGCCCAAAGTAATCAATGAAACATACAGAAAAAAAACCTCTTTATGGGATTCACATTCCATTCTCTATAGTCATTAGCATTAACTTTAACTGGTCTACTATTAAAACGTTTACAGTGGTAACATTCATTCACAACTTTCTTAACTGTTGAAAATCCCTTAAGCAGAAAAAATGCCGGTTTCAATTTATGTAACACATAGTAAGTACCTGAGTGATTAAACTTCAAGTGAGTGTCCATTATCAGTATTCTACCGAAATCACTATTATTACTAATGAGTATTGGAGTTCTCGACATCATACCTTTAGACATCTTTCCCATCTTACATTTTACTCTAAGAATACCATCAGAGTCACAAAATACATTCATTCTACTAACTAGCTCAGGAATAGACTTTTTTGCTTTCAGTTTTGAAGTGAAAAAATCATGTAAATCTGGAAAGCAATTCTGTTGATCAAGCTTTAGCAAATCATTACTGCATTTTTGGTAGCTTGCATCTAATAAGGCAATTGACTGCTGGCTCTTAGAATTTATTCTTAATCTTATATTGTTTATGAAAAGCTTAACTTTCATTAGTACTTTAACCACTTTGTTAAGTGAAGAATACTTAGTTATATCAACAACTGTACCAACTGACATATCTTCAACACTTGCCTTATTTAAAACCAGCTTGGGTATATCCACATCATTAATCATGCCTGGATTAGGAATTACAAGCCATTCCAGTAAACTTAAATCTTTCCGCAACATCTCGGGTCCGGTCAAGTAACAAGAGTTTCTCAACTTTGAGAAAGATACTAATCTAGTAGTGAAATCTGCAGCATTTTCATTTGATCCTACATGAGCTAACTTCACCGAGTGTATAGACTTACAGAGGTCGACAATATTTGTGATTCTATTATTCACATACACACTTCTCTTTTGAAGCTTTGTTCTCAAGTTCTCATAATCAGCTAGCCAACTTAAGCCAATCGTAGAATCTGAAAACAACAAAATGTCATTAACTGCAATAGGCACAATACAAGTAGTGAGCATTTTATACAGCTCAAAAGCCCTTTGCAATGCATACTCTACTGCAGTGAGTTCGAGTACAGGCATAGTTCGCCCTTGCAGATTTTTATTCAGAATCTTATTATGGGCAGATACGAAGGATACCAACTTTGAATCTCTCTCCTGCAAGTAAATAACACATCCAATAAAGTTTTTACTCGCATCACTCATTACAATTATATCAAAAGTAGACTTTCTGCTACCCATATATCTTGGTATCTCTAGCTTTCACCATTATTGAATTGTGAAGCTATGTTTCTCCATTCATTTAGCTGAGCACCATGAAGAATAGTATCCCATTTATTTACATAATCCGACTGTAATTGCCTGAGGAAAATCTTACATCTGTTTAAAACAGGCAAGTTAGCATTATTCAAATCAAATATACTCATTACTGAACTCAAAATCTGCCTAGGAGTATCAGCTTCAAACATTTAACTTTACATGTGGCCTTTAGTACATCATTATATCTGTCCCAGCACATGCCAAGAATTTTAACCTCTTGTGGAGTCTCTGTGCCAACTTTACAGTCAATCTCATGCTGAAATTGAGAATAATTAGTAACATACTGCTGCAACGGAAATTTATGCTGCTCAAATATTGTACTGGCTTCCCTGTGAACCATTTCAACTTCATCTTCATCTGCGCAGCCAATCAGAAAATTATCAACATAACTGCCTTGGTAGATTCTTTTTTTCAATTCCTGAATTTCTTCAGCATCACCATCTGTCCCCAATATTAACATATTATAAAGACTGCACTGCAACAGATATGGAGAAACAGACATCCCAAATATTACTCGCTTTGAGCGATACACAACTGGTGTAAAATCTCTGGATTCAACATCCTTAAACCAATAAAAGAGAAATTTTGAGGAATTCTCATCATCAATGGCTAATCTGTGAAAGGCTTTTGAAATATCAAATCCAAATACAAACTTGTCAAACCTCATCATGGTCAATGCATCACTTATCTTAAAATTCTTGTTGTAACCTGGGTGAATACATTGATTCAGACTAATGCCTTTACTACCATCAGGTCTCTTTTCTGCAAGATTCGCCATGTAAATAACTCTTACTTTCGTAGTATCTCTTTCTTCTTTAATTACAGGACTGTGGCTAATGAAGAAATATTTTGGAAATTTCCTTTTATATTCTTCAAAATCTTCAACTTTCTCAATGATTCCCAAATCAATTTGTGACTGGAAAACTTCATCAACTCGCTTTAGAACATTACTGTTCATGTATTTCTTCTTCAGACTGCACAGAACCTTGAAAGCAAGTCCCTCATTTGATCCAAGAAGATCTTTATATCTAGTCAACCAAGGAATTGGTACAACATAATGTCTTTCAGAATCTCTGGAAATGTTGCATAAAATAAAATCCGTCACTTCTTGCTCAGTTTCATTAGTAACACATTCAATAGAATTCTCTTCTTCCATATTTATGAATATTTTACAATTATGATCCAACTGAGAATAATCCGCAACCTCTGCTATATCTGGCATGCTTTCAAAATTACATATTCCATCAAGTGTTGGCACTTCATAGTCAAATCCATCAGAATCAATCTCCATAGTGCCAATATATGAAGTAGTAGATTCTATTTCTTCAGAAATCTTCTTATTAGACATCAAAGATGTATCTACCACTTCGGAAAGATTCTTTATCCAGTCAGAAATAGAACCAATCAATATTAGTTTATCATTAATTCTGTAAAAAGAAGTCAGTCTGTCTTTTTGACCTAGTACTCCACTCTCCATGCTCATCACACAATGCCAATCCTTTGCACCTATCAGTAACTTTATATCATCAATGTCATGAATTCTGTTTACACCATTGAATTTATCATAAGCAACCTCTTTACCACTCTGCCTTAACAGTTCTATTAATTTAGACATATGAGGAGCTTTCATCTGAATTTTAATCTTAGGAATACAAATGCAAGTAATTTCATAACTTACATCACCAATCTTAAAAGGAAAACTCACTGACTTGGTACAAATCTTTTGATTAGTATTAATCCCCTTGATAATCAAATGTATCTTAGGATCTACTACCTTTAAGTTTAAGAAATCTGCTAAACTTTCCTCAATAAAGGAATTCTGGCTACCTGAATCCAAAACTGTATCCACTTTTACGCGATCATGTTCAGTTGTCACTGTTAGTAATGGTAATAAAGAATCAACAATATCCAAATGACTGGATGCTGTAACAGTTGATGGAATTTCATTAACACTCTCAACAACATTAACCACCTTTGTGGTAGTTTGTTTACTATTACTAGAATCTGTTGGCTTTGAGCTACACAAAAAACTCCAGTGTTTACCCTTTTTGCATTTGAAGCATACACCTGATGTTTGAAATCTGCACCCATTACTATTATGACTGCTTTTAAGCATTTAAAGCACTTGTGCAATTCTTTCAATCGCTTTATTTTATCAGATACTTCCAAGTACTTTGTACAACTGGCAATTTTGTGATCTTTAGCGTTACAAAGCATACATGTACTCCTTGTTAAACTAGTATTCAAACTAGTAGCCAATACTGCGGTCTTACATGGACTTCTTTCACTAGTGTTTAATTGAGCGTTATATCTGCTGCAAGCTTCTAAAAATTTACCAGTGACATCATCTAAAGTAGGATAAGACTTATTTGTGATCGCAACTATGATATCTTGAAATTTAGTAGGCAGTGAAGACCACACAAAATAAAGCATAACAGTGTCCAAATCAATAGCATTATCTTTCACTGCATCAATCAGCTTCTTAATATGAGCATAAAAAATATATGGATCATCCTTGCCCCAAACAAACCTCAAGTCAGTTAACTCTTTAATGAGGACAAACTTCTGAGGCATTTCATCAGCAAATGCTGCGATCAAAATTTGTTTAGCCTGACCAAAAGTTTGCTGGGACACATTTATGGAACTAATCATAGCCTTTGCTCTACTATGACATTGCTGCTCAAGTAAATTATACCTCTCGACTTCATTTAAATTATACGGAGCAGTCAAGTGTTCAAAAACTTCAAAGAATCGCTTGCATGTAAATTTATCTTCCTTAGAATCTGCATAATACTGAGGCAAATTCAACTTGGGCAAATCAATTCTAGTTCTGCAAGGAGTTTTATTATCAATCTGTAAGGAGAGATTATCAAGTCTAGATTGCATTTTGTTTGACAGTAATTTAATTTTACGATAATATTCCTCACATTCAGAATCCTGCCTATCCAAATCCTCCTGCGGAACTAAGGAGTCCAGTCTAACTTTACTCAAAATCAAATCATCTAAGCTCTGCAATCTTTGACTGTACTCACTCAGAAAACTCAACTCTGTTTGCAATTCAGCTTTATCCAAAGAATCAACAGCATTACACAATTTAGTATACAATACACTAACCTTACGGCGTATGGTAGTACGTTCACGCTTTTCCGATTCCGCCATCTTTAACTAATAGACAACACACCACACAAATCTACTTTCAAATAAAAAACTAACACGTATAACGCGAGAGGAGGGGGACCCGGACACCGCCCAACTAGACACGACCAACATTCCACACCAGTGCTTAAAAATATGAATCCAAAAGTTCGAAGGACCAAGCGGAAAAAATTAGGGGGAGTTTAAATATGTAAATATAAAATCAATATGAAATGACCAGGATCATATCATTAAACTTTGCATTTTTAAGTGAAAGGGTAGAGATGGAAAAAATGCATTTTAAATATTTAATAAATTTAAATTTAAATGGTTAGACATTTATGAATAGATATAATTTAAAATGAAATAAATTTCACTGTAGCAGCTGGTGGTGGAATAACGTAAACGAGTCCTCGAATGATTAAGAATGTCAAGCGAGGACGAAGAAATGCACTTTTGTACGAGAGTTTAAGGTTCACAACTGCGAGGGCTTAACCTTCTTCCTTTCACTCATCCGCTAAAAAATACAAAGTAAAGGAGAATCAACCACGGGAAAAATCAGAACAAAAAATACAACACTAATAAAAAGTAACTAAAATAAACCAACAAAAAATCAACACGAATCAAAATATCAGTTACTGCAATCGCATGACTAAAATCTATAATTTTCATATAAATCAATAAAATCCTGAATCAACGAATCACCGAAAACAGCAGTTAGCTAATCACGAAAATCACCTTACGTAAATATTTACTTAAATCAACACTAAATCACTAAAGCTCTCAAATCATCAGTAAAACAAATAGCAAAATCAACGAGTAGTCAAATACTTAAGAAATAAAATTATAGACTGCATTGAAATCATAGGTTCAATCTAGCAAGAATTTAATAAATTAAAATACTTGAAACAATTTTCAAAACACTGGCATATAGAATATGTAACGCAAGAACAAGCATTAAAGCCCCTTATGCTTACCCTGTTGCGATAACAGTTCTGGCGAGTGTGGAATAAATCATTCAATAGACGATCATCGCTAAGCAGCGTCCGGATCCCATCCTCGATGAATTAGTGTGTAATTATGTCCATGATGGAGAAAAGATCCATAGTAATTAATCCAGCACTAAATCCAGTAGTAATCCAGGACGGAGTCATAAATCCAGCGTGAGTGTATAAATCCTTAAATCCACTTGAAAAATGAGAGAGAGGGAAAGAGAGCCGCTCCTCGTCACTCCCGTGTAAGGTTATGCTGAAGACTGCTTAACTGTGTGAAAAAACTTCACAAAGGCTTTAGCGGCAGGCAGATATAACTACTGTTAAGTAGTTACTTTTTAAAAGCAAAGGGGCAATTAGCGACACTTCTGTATGCCAAATGTATAAATACTGAATTATTCAAATTAATAATTTGAAGTTTTTTCAATACAATACTGCCCTTTCTGTTACTAAGTATGCTCATTATTCCAACAACATAGATATTAAACAGCCAAGCATACATATCACATCTTTGTCCCTGTCCCATTTGTTTCACCAAACCAGTGGCAATCCTGCCTGCCAATTCTACCGCAAGCTTCTCTTCCGTCTAAAATAAAAAATAAAAAAATGTCGTTAATACACTTAATCCATAGATAGTATGGTACAGTATATTATACCAAATTTTGTGATATTTCATCAGATTTTTGTTTTTATAAATTATTTTGCTATTTGTTGAAAAAGAATGTAACTTGTATGATAAACTTGTATTTTGTTACAGGAAGAACTGTATGTGTATTGCTTCAGTATGTTTGTGTTAGATTTTGGTTATTTGCTCCGACATTTAGTCTTCTCTAGCTCCTGTAGAAGAAAATAAGCAATTCATGTAATTAATAATAATAATGATAATAGTAATGATAATAATAATGCTGCCATTTGTTTTTTAGGCGTGTCTAAAAGTTAAGTTATAGGCTTAAACAACTTGGGTCTTTGTTTATGAGCTGAAATATTAAATCTTAGAATTGCTTAAAGACATAAATCCTATTATAATTTATAAAGAATTTATGTCTATATCTGCACCTTTTCCCCATTTAGGGATGCCGTACACACCCTGGTCAACTCCTCAATCGCATCTTTACCGCTGTGCTGCAGCTTCTCATTCACATTCCATCAATTCCAGGTCCCTTTACATTCTTCCACTTCTCTATAGTCTTCTTAATATCCTTAAGAGTTTCACAAGCATTCTCAAACGTACACAAACTTCTTCCACTTTTTTTAACATTTAGCTCTGCCTCACTCTTTCCTTCACATTCAACAGTCTTCAAATTCTCGACCTAGGACTGCACTCTCTTCAGATAACATCTCCTCATCTGCATCCTTTGTTCTGAAACGCCTTTGCTCAACTTGCCTGCATTTGCTTCCATTTATTGCAACTTTCTATTCTCCCAGAAATCCTTTCGCACCCCCCCCCCCCCCCCCGATACGTTATTAAATTCCTTCTTTTTCGTTCTCGCGTCTTTTCCTTTTATTCCAGAATCCTGCAATCCTGTATGTATTATTCCCTTTTGTCTTGCAGTTGCATCTCAAATGGTCTGTTTTTCTTTCACTTAATCTGTCATTTTTCCTTCCTACCACCCAGTATTTTTTACTCCTATTCCTACCCTCCTTTCCGTATACTTTGTATTAAATTAAATATCTCGGCTGATAATGAGAGATTGCTAGCCCCATTCCTTGTTCTCCCCCTGGCTGCGACTCGTCACAGTCGACTTGACTAGCATATCAGTTACCTTATTAATTGCTTAGGCCAGAAGAGGCGTGATGTGTTATATTTTATGGATGGATGACGCCTACTGCCTCTGAACACGTAAGGAATTGAATCTGCGTCTCTTACTGATGAGGAAGCTCCTAAACTACACACACACTATTATGTGTATTTTAATGACTTTTAATAATTTATTATAATAGTCATATTCATTGCCTCATATTCGCATAGAATACGAAGGTAACCCCAGACGTCATTTTTTTTTCCACAAGAACTTCTCTTGTTTCGTATGCCGTTGAATTCAGACGTTTATTCACAGGTAAACACTTTCAAAATTTAATATAATCATTATCTGTGGCTTAAGGAACAATGACCCATGTTAATTAGTAAAGAATTTGATTACGCAGTTAAGATTTCAGTTGTGTGGGCATCGGAGAATGGGGAGAAAGGAATGCAGGGGTGGGGGGGGGGGGGGGGTGTTGAGGGGTGGGGGGGTTTTGCGCTCTTGCTCAGCAGTGCATCTTAACCTTGTGTGATTTCACTGTTCGTATTACGTAGACATTGCCAGAGTCTATGATTGTGGCTTCCTCTGGAAGAGTCTTACTTACCCTCCTTAGTTCTGTTATCACTCATTGCTAACGGTGGCTTATCAGTGTGTACTGTTTTAACCCTGTACCTGAAATTTCTTAAAATTGACCTCTCCAGTTGAAAGTTGTTCTTGATATTTTTTTTTGAAGGATATGAAAGCAATGCTTCATCCCTGCTTTTTATAGTTTTTCGGTATTCTTGCACGATCGACGGTCATTCATCGATTACAGCGGGCGACCGGGAATTGGAAATAGTTCTCGATCGATGCTCTTAACTAGTCTTGTCAAGTTGGGTTACTAAATTCATGTACCATCGTTGCAATTGAAGTTGGATAAAGTCAAATGCATTGTCACCCCAGTAAGTACACTTTGAGAAGTAAAGGACCTGAAAATGACTTCTTGACGACACGAGGTAAGTGCATTCAACCTACATATTGAATCACGTTCCCAGTAGTGGTGGGCCGTAGCCAAAGTGAGAGAAGGTATTAAGAAGCAATCTCATACATAGAAACTTTCTTACAACGGATAGGTAAATACTTTCAGAAGCGACCGCATCTAAAAGCAAAGTATTTTATATATATATATATATATATATATATATATATATATATATATAATATATATAATATATATATCTATATATATATATCCTTAAATCCGCAGTAGAAAGGTGAGTGATACCGGGGACTTGGAACAATTACTTTCGTAGTTTATTCTACATTTTGAAGTTCACACTGAATACAAAAACGTAAAGGGGTTGCGGGGTTAGAGTTTGTTAATCTGGGTGGCGTGTTCTTTAAGCAGAAGAGACAAGGGAGATTATCAAGGTAAAATCCAGGATGGAGATTTAAATTCCTTGTTGACTTGGCTTCAATATAAATGGACTCCAACAGATTCTTTTTGCAGTGTTCTTTGGCCCTGCAGATTATCAAGGAATTATCCCAATTAATAACATGGCCTGTCTTAAGCCAATGATCCACAATGCCAGTATTTGTTAAACCTCTTGATATGGCATATTTGTGCTCAGAGCATCTCACCTTTAGTTCTTTTGATGTTTGACCAATATAAATTGTTTATTTCTCAAAATGTTATTATATTTAAATAATAAGTTAATATCAATAGCTTTTTAAATGGTTACAGCAGGATGAAATGGTACACAGAGAATATTCTTAGTTCTTTGTTAATACTGATTTGATTGTAATATGCCTTTTGTGCTTTATTTTTACAGTTCCAAAAATAGGGAGGGTAACATAATGAATCTCCTATTTTATCAATAATTCTAAACTCATCTTCCAAAATGTCAGGACTACAAAATCTAAGAGCTCTAAGATACATTTGTATGTATCTTAGAGGTCTTAGATTTTGTAGTCCTGAATTTTTGGAAGATAAGTTTAAAATTATTGATAAAATGGGATATTCATTATGTTACCCTCCCTATTTTTGGAACTTTGTGAAAATAAAGCAAAAAAGATATTGCTATCCAACCAGTGTTAGCTAAGATCTTAAAATATTCTCTGTGTACCATTTCATCCTAATTTCGGTCTTACTGTTCCCATTTTAAAAACTAATTATATTAACTTAGTATTTAAATATAATAATATTTTGAGAAATAAACTAATTAAGAATAGCCCACCAAATTCAAACAATATTGTATACAGAATTCCTTGAAAGAATGTGATAAGATTTACATTCGTCAAACATTGAAAGAACTAAAGGTGAGATGCTCTCAGCATAAATATACCATACCAAGAGGCTTAACGAATAGTAGCATTGTGGATCATTGGCTCAAGACAGTCCATGCTATTAACTGGGATGATTCCTCGATAATCTGCCGGGTCAAAAATCACCACAAAAGGAATGTGATGGAGTCCATTTTTACTGAAGCCACGTCAACGAGGAATTTAAATCTTCACCCTGGATTGTCCCTTGATCCTCTTTCCTTCTCTTTTGCTTAAAGAACACGCCACCCAGATTAACAAACTGTAACCCCTCCCCCCTTTCTGTTTTTGCTTACAAATGTCTGTCAACTTCTATTATATTCAGGGTGAACTACGAAAATACTTGTTCCAAGTCCCCAGTTTCACTTACCTTTCTACCGTGGATTTAAGGATATTCTCAAGCACGTGTTTCTTCATGCTACATTTGATATATATATGTATCTATATGTATATATATATTTAACGAGAGAGAGAGAGAGAGAGAGAGAGAGAGAGTGAGAGATGCATATTTGTATGTCTGTATGTATGTATTGAATGGATATTAATGAATATTGCCAGATTTTAATGGTAACAGGGATCTCCGTGGGAGACCTTTCTTCCACTGTCTGATAGCTTTTGGATGGTAATAACTTCGTCCAAACGCCGTACATCGCCGATGAAAAAAAACCCACGATTTACAGAATACAAGACATTATGATTTCCGTACTTCAGCCGTGGCCAGGCTCCTCATTAGCATGGAAATATGTCCCTATACATTCCGAAACAATAAGCGAAAGTGGATGTTTTTGTGAACGTCTGCCTAAACCATTTGCATATATGAATGCATAAGTGTCAAAGTTTCGGATGATTAAGGGGGGAAGTCTCATTTGAGGGTGTTGGGCTCTTTTGAGAGAGAGTGAGAGAGAGAGAGAGAGAGAGAGAGGGAAGGGGAGAACGAATTAGCCGAAGCAATCATCTTCTGGTTGTCTTTCACAGCAGTTTTCTAGCTGACTCGTCATTAGGAAAAGAAATCTCTAGAATGCTGATTAGAACTTTAAACATTCCGAGACCGAAGTCTTCAGACTCTTTCATCTCAAGAATCGACGTGCATAGGAATCTCTTCATTAGCGATTAGCAGACAACAAAAGTAACTCCTGTCCAGAACACACGAACACAGGATTTATGAGAGCTATTGTTCCTCCGCTAAAGGTGTTGAACTTCCAGTTCTCTTCAAAGCTTTGATTTAATCTTACTTACACACACACACACACACACACACAACATATATATATATATATATATATATATATATATATATATATATATATATATATATATATATATATATATGTTGTGTGTGTGTGTGTGTGTATAGGTGTGTGTTTGTGTTGAAGAATGAAATCGGTTATTTCCCGACAATGTAGGTCACCTACTTAAAAACCGGAAAAGTTTACAAAATAGAATGAAGTCCACGGTAATATTGTAAAATTTCATAAAGCTCGGCCATTTTGGAAAATCACAGAAAACATGTGAGTCTGCAGATCCTCAAAAAGGTGAGGGAGAACTCTCGAGGAACTTCAGATTGTGAAGAGCGAAGAGGCAATCGTCTCGAGAGTGTTTTATTCAAAGTCTGGTTCGTACACGCTTCCGGGAGTTTTGTAATTCGGGATGAAACTATATCGTGTCTTGTTGATTCTGCAATTTTGTTTATTCGCCCTTCAAAATAATATTCTTGTTAGTATTACAGTGCCAGTGATCGTGGTCCTCTATATAATCGTTACTCTAAAGATTGTGAGAGGAATTGCATTATGGTACACTGTACCTGGGTATACCATATAAATAAACAAAACATATAATTTTTATGTAACTCGTACAATTTAACTGTTTTTCGATAAGGTTGCCAGGTAACGACTACTTTTAGCCGACATTCTTCTTACAACTGTAACTCATCTATGATTAAATTTACAGATAACTTTATACCCGTTTCTGCTAAAGAACAGTCCTTCCACCCTGCCCGCTGGCAAGATGAGTAGCTGGGATTATAACAAGCAGGTAGATCCGGAGAGCGTATAGTATTTGAGTACACGTCCTCTTTCAAGTATTGTATTACTCTGCCCTCAACTGAAATGTCTATCAAATCGTATTGCCCTTCATTAAAAACCCTAATTTCGTGGGTTTTGTTTCGACCCCTTTTTATTTCGTTACTCGTACATTCCCACTGCGATGTTCTCGCGCTCACGACTTTTAACCTCTGATTTAGAACAAAACTTAGAGCTGCCTTTCTTTTCATTCTTAGGTAGACTAGTAAGTAGTAGTGGACACCGCAGCACCAATGTTCGTGCTGATGTAAATACTGGAGACGCACTACTTACTCTGGGGTAGCAGTTCTTAAAACAGTGACCAGTGGTTTTTTCTGTACCACTATTTTTTTCGATGACCAAGTAGTTCAGGTGCTTTCGCAAACTTACCAGTGTCTTACTTCAAAGGTAAAACGACTTGGAAATCTTGAAAATAACCCATTTCTTGATATGATCATAATTTGCATTCAACCTCAACACTTCACTTCTATAATGGAAAGGGAGCTCAATGATAGTTTCGATCTAATGTTTTGCGCAAACCCCGTTACTTTTGTTTCATCCATTCAATGACATCTCATTTTGTTATCTGCCATCATCCATTATGTTTACTCCCAAATGCTTTAACGAGGGAACTGCCTTCATTTATCCACAGTTTCATTAAAAGCCATTGGTCCATCTTCATGTTTTACATTTGCCCTCATAGTCTTGCTGTTGCTCACATTCCCTTGCAATGTTTTCCTCTTACACTTTCAAACTCGTTTACTAGTTCCTGCGTTACCATCCCTGATCAGCACTGTAATCTGCAAACATCAACCGTTCCATGGTATATATATATATATATAGATAGATAGATAGATAGATAGATAGATAGATAGATAGATAGATAGATAGATATTTACTTATACAAATGGGCTTCGAAGTATAGAGGCAATCATACTTTACGCAACATTAACCAGAAACCCAGGGTACGATTCCCTGGCAAGGGTGATATGCGAACTTTCTATTTACTGGAGCTCTAGACCAAGTACTGGTAGCTAGTCATTGTAGTAGGTTGAAGCCTAGGTAGATGGTCGTGTGGGTAGTAATCCCTTCCCAAATTGCCGTCCAAATTGGATATTGAAACACCTATAGCAACCCTCTTCAAAAATAAAAAAGGTGTGTTGGTGAAAAAAATAAGTATATATACATACACGCATACACATATAGAGCCGTTATGTATTTGGGGAGATGATTAGCGGGGGTTGATATAATTAGCCTACGAATTCATTTGCTTTTACCGTTCTCGGTAGATTCTTTCAAGTGGAATATGAAATGCGAGTATTCACCCAAAATTGACATGTGCGTGACAGGAAGTCAAATCACCACATGAACATGCTGGAGAATTATTTTTAATGGCATCTTTAAGGAGTAAACGTTCCGGGGACGAGGTGGAACGAAGGAAATGATTCTTATTTGATTTTGTTTGTGTGCAAAATTTTCCCTCAAGATTTGGGGCTATGCGTGCTTTGCACTTCAGTTGGTGCACCTGCGATAATTGGTGAAAATGTGCATGTTTCCATGAATGAATATAGTGTTGTAGTATACGGATAAGATGATCTCCTAGATTTAAAACTTCAGTGACAGTGGAATAATGTAACTTACAAGATGGAAAATAGATATGAATCTAGACTTGTTTAAATTCAGTTTAAACTTGTAATTTAGGTGTTGGTACAATGTTCTTGACATTTTTGTCTTTGTTTTAAATGATCAGCGTCTGAGTTCTTGTTTTTGGTGGTCCCAGACTTTCGTGTTACTAGCGGCACTATATGTGTTCTAGGGTTGTTTCCATTTTTTTAAATCTTAACGAGTGAAATGATTTCTAACATGCAAAATATGATAGTATAGTATATAAAAAATGCTTTTTTGCAGTTTTTGGGTCTCCCTTATTGTGAAATGAAGTAGCTTCCGGTCCTCAGAGAAATATCAAGTAGCAATTGTTCCAGTGGAGGTGTTGGACTTGAACGAAACCAAGGCCATTCGTGACCGATTTGCAGTTAGGCAGATTCGGCGACAGTTGTTCAGTGGTAGCAATCACTGTAGTGGGTTGTGTGAGGTGTTCGTAAACACCTGTCGTTATATTTGATTCGAAGTGTTTATTACTGAACCTTAGAGTATATAATAATTAATTATGCACTGTCACAAGAGAGATGGTAATTAATCAAAAGGCATCGCATGTCGAGTCATCACTATCAAATGGCGGGGGCGGGGGTGGGGGGCGACTCTCCATTCGTAATTATGCCTCACAACGTTAACAGGCACAGCAATCAGCTCGTCTAGAAGTCATGCACCTATTACCTACTTTGTGTTACGTTCCCAAGTAAAGCTAAATGGAGGTTTTGTGTTCCTCCGCTTCTGTCTGTAAATAATATATTGATTTAAATCAAATGTGTTGAAGAGTTGGACTTTACTTTGAGGAAGAGTAGGTTGGGTTTTCTTGGGAAGCTGTATATATATATCTGCAGATCGAGTTTTTTTTATTTCTTCTTTTTTTTTTTAGACATGGGTAGTTTTTCTGAGGATTGTAATCCTATATTAAACGCGATGTTTATTTAAAGTTTTCTCCTCTGCGCTCAAGACAGCTAGCCTACAGGAAATGCACTGAACCCTCACAAAATCACAAACAGTAAAATGCAGAGCAGAACATTGTAATTGGTACATTATAATTGCAATACAGTTCCAGATTATTCAAGAATGACTACCATGGTCTGAGAACAGCAGTTTCGGTTTGAAGTGAATGACTGTAACGTTGGCAGGGAAGGATTTGGTCTGTCATAGATAGGGCTTATTAGTTGATCGTCGTTTAAGCAAGAAGCTTGCGCATTCCCTGCTTCTGAAGTAGGTTATTATTGTTCCTCTTTATGTAAATAAGATTTTTATAAAATTTAGTTAGTGTTGTTGAATAAGAAGACCAAATAATATTTTCAATAGTAAGAAAGAGCCATACTCGATATCCCCGAAGCTCTGAGTGACTTCCCTCTTCTCTCGCGGCTCTTTGGCTAACATAAATCGTATACTTATTAGGCTCGTTAGTCAGGGAATTGGGCTGTCTGGAAGTAGGGAGCAGGATGGGCTTCACTCTTATTATGATCTTGGAATTTGATCGGTGTTTTCAAGATGTCATCGAGGTCGGATGGCTCGAATTCCCGTCTTATGGAGAGCAACTCACTCCGGAACCTGTCTGGAAGGTGCAGCTTTTGTTCTTAGAATAATAATGGTCATATTCAATCGCGCACATTTCTCACTCATACACACACACAACATACTCACATACTGACAGAACGCTCATTTTTTAATATGCAAGTGCCCACGTCTGTATTATTCATACACTACTTCGGGTGACTTTATGCTTAGTACTCTCTTTGAATGGGAGTTGTGTCTTCTTGGTTATGAATGATCGTCTCCTGTGTGTCTGCGCGTGAATGAGAACGCGCGTCAATCCTCTTGCGGCCTCACGTTTAGTACTCATTTATGTAAGATCCTTTTTTTTCTGAGTTTTGCTGTGTGAAATGTGATATTAATCGAAAGCATGCATAATATACAGCTAAATAATCACAAATTGCAACATTTATAAATTTTGTGTTAAACCCTAACCATTTATGTACCGGTAATGATGGATTATTACCAAGATTATGTTTATAAGATACAGGCTAAGTTAGGTATTCAACAAATGTACCGGAGATGCCGGAACTGACCCATACTACTAACCGGTAATCATGCACGGCTATCAGCTCGTCACATTTGGCCTGACATATCAATTAACCTTCCAAACCGTCTGTTGTTTATTTGACCGTGTCCTTTTTAATTGTCTCGTGGAGATTTCATGCAAAATATTAAACATCGAATGTTTTTTGTTTTATTTACTGTTAGTTTTAATAATAGATATTGTCAAAGAGAAGGTGAATTTTTATTTCCCAGAAAAATGAATTGTACAATATTTTTTCATTCACGAACATTCTTTTTCTGTTTGCATAGATTGTTTTTATTAGAATTTCATCACTTTAAAGAATAGTCAATGTAGGTTACAAAACGTTTGCGAAGTTTTTTGGAGTAAAAATATGACATGAGGTAGATATTACGTTTTCACTTTACCGAGTCTAGTGCTTTCGAATATTGCAGACATTTTCAGCGAGAGAAAGAAAAATAAATTAATATCAAGCGGAAAAAGGGGAGTTAAACGAAAAGCAATCAGTTGTCGAATCACGTCGCTGAAAAGAATTTTTTTTGCATTTCAATGAAATGTTTTTAATGTTTTGTGATTTTATTGCTGCCAAAATGCTACTGCACAGAGACCTTCCCAGAGCTTTAGAATTTTACATTTTCCCCCATTTCTTTACGACGTTAAGTACTGTTGTGTCACCAATGTGTAAACAAGTAAGTGTTGGATGCCATACACCACCATTTGTATGAACGTGGTGCCTGTGCCAAGAAGTTATGAACGTAGGAGTCGGTAATATGTATAACAGTTATTTATTATACATTACACACAGCAGATATAGGAATGATTGGTTGGTAACTTTCAATGCAACGTAAATATAGAAGTTTGCATATCTATCGTAGAATATTCATTATGTACAGTATTGAGTGACATGATAACTTTTGATTGAAAAACAACTAAGATTTTTTTTATATTTAATTATGATTAAAAGTTCCTGACCTCATGATTGATTAGAAAGCTAAGGATGAGCTAAATCACAACCTGCTCGTTAATAAAGCACTAATTGTTTGTATGGAAACGCTAAAATAGTTCACTAAAGCAACAATCTACAACCTTAACTTCGATATCACCAGTCGTGTAGATATGAAAAACAAAGTGGACCATATCTCACACTACTCCTTCACCTTCGGAGTTACAATAGTCAAGGGCGAAGCAAACCTGTGAGGGCAGCGGCTTCCTGAAAATCGTAACATAATGTGTGTGTGTGTGTGTGTGGTATGGATGGCAGTAGTACCTATGTCGATGTAATGCAACTGTTGTCCTCTATCGCAGCAGGTATAACCATTTATGATCGATGTTATATATTCTGTGTTTAGAGAGAGAATTTAACCTTTTATGTGAAGGTTGCCTTAAAATGCCAACAATACAATCATCTGAAAGCCTTTGTCGTGAACGCTTCTCTGAAAACTGTCTTGATATTTAGAGGAGTCGAAGTTTCCTTAGCACTATTTTCAGGACTGAGCTGCGATACCGAGCTGCAATTAAACTTTTATGGTGGTCGTACTGTTAAAATACGTAATGGTCTACATTGGCTCTGCTTATGTTAACTGAAATCTGTATAAGGTAGAGGACGCGTAGGACATCTTATGGAAGGTTTGAAAATGTAATGAAAAGAAGGGAATGTCGATTGTCCATGCGTTTATTTATTTGATTGATTCTTTTTCATCGGTCACATCCACTGTAAGTTCCCTCGGCACAGACTGAATGACCAAGAGACTATATTATTTATATAATACTCAACCTCCAATGTTGATGACTTTCTTTTAGTGCTTCTGGAACATAATGATGTACAAAAACCATTTCAGATCCAGAAAGCTTATCTGAGAATCACTGCTTGGTCGTGATTATATAGGCCATAATTATGACCATATACTTGTCCTTTTAAATTATGTGTTAAGGTAGAATTTGTCCTTGTCAGTTTTTGGTAACTTTGAAAACATCTTTCGAGTTCATATCAGTCCCTTTTTAATTTTTTTTGTTTGAATTAGATTTGTGGTTGATTGCTAGTGTTTAATTTCCCAACTCCTAAATATGCCATATAATTTTCATTATTTGTACAACGGTATTTTGCAGATTATTCTTCCACCATGAGAATATTTCATTCCCAAACTAAACTTGGTTTTAGTTTAGAGGAGCTCTTGGTGTCCAATACCGTCCTCTGGTGGTCGATGGGAAAATAAACGTAGTCGATAAATTCCTGATGGTCAAAACGAGAGAGTTAATTAAACTTTTGGGATTAAAAGCTGACATTCGTGTAAGAAATAATAATGCTTACAGTAATCAAGTAAAATACATTTCGTATACGTATTTTTATTTGGATATAGTTTGTCTTTGTCGAACTTTCGACTTTACTTTCTACACTGAAACACAACGACGATAAAATTGTTTAGTAATTTAGTTGTTGGAGTGTCAAGTCACTGGAGTGTTGTAACATCTGTTTCCACATGGATGGATGGAGCAGTTATTTGCATTTTATTTACAAGCATCATTTTCTGCCATTTAATACTCGAAATACACATGACATTACATTAGAAAATATTATAGCTTAGCCTTAGCTTTATTTTAAATCTCCTATGGCAACTAATGAATCACATTCAGGAACAGTAATGACTGGGAAGGCCGTAGAAAATTATGCCTTTAATTACAAATAATTACTACGATACCATTCGTAGTTTTTGTTCATGCCTGGGAGCCGATGAG
>NC_061108.1:47340404-47420404 GCF_015104395.2 Macrobrachium nipponense
GAACACTGGAGACAGTACACTCGGATTTTTGATGGCTTAGTGGTGACCGTCGACTGGAGTTGGTGGGGGTGACTGTTTGTGGAGTGTTCGAGACACTTCAGTATTTATCCATTTATCACTTATAAGTTCCCTTCGGTGCTATTGCCGAAATAACTTGAATTGGAAATAAAACCAAATTTGTAGCTTAATGATTGTAAATGAATCACGGTGATGTGATAAAAAAATTCATATATATTTATGCGTGTGTGTGTATGTATGTATATCTTGGAACCACAAAGACCTGTGGTGACATAATATGTTATTTAGTGAATAATAGTGAGTGCCTTCAAACTTGCAAACGTTAAACACCCGGTGAGAGCATAACAGGAACTGAAAACTGAGGTTCAGCTTTCTCAGTTCATAGGACTTCTTCATCTTCGCAATAGGTTTACGTATAATAGCATGAACCATACCTACTTCTTGTAAGAACTTCCCGCAAATAAATGATGAAAGCTTGTTACTTTTGAAGCATTTCCTGGATTTTACAAAATCTCAAACTGAAAAAAATTAAGCTGAAAAAGTTTAGAATATTGTAAGCAGCAGTAGTTGTGCCTTTTACAACTAACAAAAATCTATGCCGCGTTTTTTGGCAGCTGGGCGATCTTGGGTATCTTGTGCGGGATGGTGACCATGAAATGTTTAGCTCACATCTTCGGTTGTGCCATAGCCTCTGTAAGCATAACCTGCCACAACCTTGCTTGTCTTTATTTACGTCTTTGTTTTGTCAGTTAATATCTAATGCTACTGATTACTGATAATGTACAAGCAGTTTTACTTTTCAATTCTTTTCTTCTCCATTCTTGATCTTTTCCCGTTTGGACTTTGTCTTCTGTGGTAACTTATAACAATTCATATATCTTGTTAAATGGTGGTGTGTAGTCATTGTGAATTATGAAAATTATACATGTGATATGCATACACGCTACGAAAAGAAGTATATTAATGTACTGAAAAATAATGATATTATATATATGTGCGTCTCTTTATAGTATCAGTTTCATGTTTAGCGGCAATATTGAAATCCAACATTATTATATATTCTTTCCACAAGTGGTCTCATATTCATTTGAGTACTGGAGAATTTCATACTGTATAAAAGAGCGAAGTCACTTATCGGCTTTACATTTTAATTTTGTGGAGAGAGTTGGACCACAGGTCCTGCTTCGGAATTGCGTAGCTAATCATGTGCAGATTCCATGATTTGTTGGGACTTTGTTCATTATGCTTTTGAAACCTTCCAAACCGATGTTTTTGTCGCGATTAAACCCGTGACGTCGACGCAGCATAAATGGATAGCAGTGAAATTAGTGTGCTGTGATAAGGCTTATTGTTTGATGCCTTTGTACGCAATGTCTGACGGTGCTTGATGACAATACGTCTCCCGAATTAATCGCTATATCACAGATTGAACAAGTCATTGGAGACTCCACTTCTCAAGCTGCCACCTCCTTTTCATTTGTTTATTTTGTATCTGAAGAGTCTGTTTGTGTTTCTGACTGGATTTAGGAAGCTCTAGTTTCCAGGTGGGGTTTTTTTAGACATTCGAGCGAGCAGATGCACTTGCTGTCTGGATATAATACTACCGTAACTTTGGAGTGCAAAACATAACAGATAATGCAACTAAACGTCTAATCATAAAATTTATGAGATTCATAATAATTACAAAAATTTTGAGCAAGATTCCTACATCCATTTTAGCGTAAATTACAAGTGGTCTGCCACTTTTTGATTCACCAGTATTTTTCAGTCTGCCTGTAACGTCAATATAATCAATAACAATACAATCGAAAACGAAAGAAAAACCCACCAATTGTGATTCACGGAAGAAAGAATTTAAGAGGGAAAACTCAGTTATCCTAAACCAAGTAACCAGTTTGAAGTAATCTGTCATAACTTCCAGGATAAATCCATCGCCGGCCTTTCCACAGAGCAACCAAAATACATTGATTGTTATTGATGGGTTGTTACACGAATAAATCAGTGAATCTCATGTGTTATAGCCTGGATTTGTCGTTCTAATCTTCTGTATTGTACAGAGGTTGGTCGGTGCTAGTCCTCTATGTCATACAGGACATTGGCAGTGCCAGTTTCCAGTAATACTATACGGCGGTTTTCTCTAATATCATGTGGCAATGGTGTTTGTGAACCGTTTATATTATGGAAGGGTGTAACCGCGGTAGTAAACCTCAACAACTGTAGGCGAAGATGAAATTGAGTGTTGTGATGCTCGGTTGTAGAATAAACGAGTAAATCTTATATGTATATTTATTATATAATAAAGGAACAAATTTCGAATGTTTTAATTTAATCAGGAGCGCCTCGTTCTCTTATGTAAGTGAACCATTATTGATCTCACTGAACAGCGAAGGATAACGATCCTCATCGCTACTTGAAAGAGGAAGAAAAGAAAATTGGTTACTTAATGATCGCATCCCGGTTAAAAAAGAAAAGAAAATGAAAACTTTCTCTCAATAGATGTTAGTCTGCCGAAGCTCGAGGTGCTTTCAGAAACTGCTGAGACGAGTGGCCTTCGTTATATCCGCTGAAGATGGAAATACGAGTGAAAAGGATTCTGTTTCAACATCCAGCGATATTTTTTTGAGAAGTGTGTCTTTGTTGGGCCTAGGGTGGCGAGGAGAATTCTGCCAGGTACTACCCGCTGTTGATACTGCATCTCTCTCTTCCTTTCTTAGACTTTAGGATTGCTTTCCGTTAGATGTCTTTTATTAAAAACTGTAAAAATGATAATGCTAAGATTTGACACTGATGAAAAAGCGAAAAGGTTGAAAAGACGGTTGTGAACGTTTGTATTAAAGTAGTTCGCACCGGCAGGAATTTTTTGTCGAAAGCGGATTTTGAGATGCAGCACTCTCAAGAAATTCATTATCCTGTTTTTCAGGTGGTTTAAGTGACACTAATGTCATGGTTAATGATAGCTAATTTTTTAAAAGGATATATCAACCTGGTGAAACATTTCAGAAATGTATAGGTAACATACATAAAAATTTTATTGTAATATAAGTTTTGCGATTTGTCTTAAAGGGAACAGAACTTTGTCAAAAAAAAAAAAAAAAAAAAAAAAAAACAAAAAAAAAAAAAAAAAAAAAAAATAATACTGGAAGCGCAAAGTATCCACTTTTGAGAAATTATTTCTAGAAAAGGATGCTCTGTCTAGATTTTTTTTACTTGTCATTTTTTCACTTACAATTACAGTACAGTGCGAAGGAAGCGCAAGTTTTAGAAATCGAGAAGGCTGAAATCGCATATGCAATTAAGATGATAGGTTGTCCTAGCGCGGCCTCCATTGCTATGCAGGAGGGAGGTTTTGTCAAGCATAACTCAAATTGGAGTGAAATGAAAATTCTCACTGTGACCAATAGACATCAGCAGTGATACTGCATATGGAAGACTGTTCATTTGAGAACGAAACTTTAAGAAGAAGAATATTAGGAGTCCGATGTCAGGAAAGAGTGAGAAATGAACTACTGGAAAGGGAAATGACGGAAGTTCCCTACGTAGGTGGGATCATGATTAAAGAGGGATGGAATGGCATGTAGTACACGTACTTCACATCACCCGGAAGAGACTAGTACTGAACCATGAGTGGAGATCTGAGGAAGCAAAAGGACAGGGAAGGCATGAATGGCGGAATTTCACCGAGGCCCTTTACTGCGCATGGCGCTGGAGGCGATGGTGATGATGATGATGGTGAAGTTCCTGTTCCTGTCAATGGTGATGGCAGTATAAAGACTATTGTTTATTCAAGTATTTTTTGAAATTTAAATACCTTAAGCTTTTACATTCTTGCTGAATTTTGTATAAGAATTCCCTCGTGAATCTGAAATTTCTGAAGAATCATTGATAGCCATCCGAATTATTGCTCAAAGCTTCACAGCTCTACAGCTAGGCTGCTCATGTGTGTCTTCGTATCCTTTACCAGTGTATTTTCTTTATTCTTTCATCACATAAAATTCTGAGAGCTCTCACAAAGGTTAAATCAGGAGAGTCGACGGTTCGGTCTTTCATTAAAAAAATATTGGATCTTTCTGAGATAGTGACCCAAAAGGGTTTTAACCCGGTATGTATCCACTTCTGCGGCGTGTTTATTACAAGTCCATTGTGTATGACCACAAAAACATAAACGAAAGACTAAATATCATAAAGATAATGACCCACAAGAAATGTTAGTCCTAAATAACAATCCCCGAAATCTCTTGGGGGTCACTATCTAGAGGAGATCTGACAAGTTTTTTCCCCACTCACAACGACATTAGTTACTCAGAATGTTGTGACGCCAGATAGCTTGCCGTTAATGAGTCAATTCCTGGTGTGTCCCTCCTACACTTGCATTTTTAGTTCTCCTCTGGTATTCACTTTTTATAGATGTTCAGCGAACCCGAAATTAGTAATATTTGGTTGTAAGAACCAAAGGTTCAGTGACTATGGAACTGCCGGTTTTCCAGTCGTTCCACGTAAGATGACTTGTTTCATGACGCTTCTCCATTTATCAAGGATAGGTACTACTCTGCGTTTTCACATCCTGGCATTGTACTTATTGCTTGTTCCAATTTTCTTTGATAAACTTCCGTCTTCATATTTATTCATTTTTGTGTATGAATCTGCATTTATCTCTGTATCTGCACCATCCCCTGGCATCGTATATACAGTGCTTGTTCCTTGCACTGTATCTGGGTGCTGTTGCTTGAATACTTGATGTTCCATAACGTGGTGAAGGTTTGTTTTTCCCTTCACCTCATGTTCTTTGTTCCTTTCTTTATTTGCATCATTCTTATTTTTATTCTTATTGTTTATTTGATTTTGATTCATGGCTACAGGGTGCATATATCTACATTTTTTGTTGAACTTGCATCCGTTTCCTTCTTTTAAGTTTTTGCATATTTTTGGATGTAGATTGCTGCATTCATCTTCATAGCCGTCTAGGTATGCACATTTGCCATAAATTTCATAATTGTGACATACCTTGGGATGTTTGTAGTAACATCTTTCACCGAATCTGCAATTCCTTCTTTTCAAAAGGGTGCAGACTGTCTTTCTTTTCTTTTTTTTTCTTGCTCTTTCCCATTGGTATAACGATCTAGGTAAAGCCTATTTGGGATTTTATTTTGTGTTGTCATGAAATTTATTTCATTGTATGTATGCTGCTGTATTGCTTCAAATGTAGTATCTATAAGTATCTCTGCATCCATACTCATGTCCTGTTCTTTGTTTTCATAATTTTTTTTATCACTTCAGTTTCATTATCTACTTTTCTGTTTTCCTCTTCTTCCTCTTCCTCATCTTCTTCATCCTCTACTATTTGCACATTAAGTCTCGATTTAATAACATTATCTATCCATGATAGACATGTTGATCAAAATACTCTTGTGTCCTTACTTGTATTTTGCTGGACTTCTGCACATTGAGGATGCGTTGGAACATGGCAAGTATAGCATTTCCTGATCAGGTTTTGAGCATTTACAATGCTATACTATACCACACCTTACATAAATTACATGTTTTTGGCATTCGTTTTCCTGTTGTATCAATCAGTATATTCACTATATTCACCTTATTCAGTTTCTTGTGGGAATATGTTGATTGATGTAAAATTTTGTTTATAAGTCTTTTGATCACTTGAATTTTATTTGTTACTACTGCCATTATTGCAGACTTGCTCCAGTTTGAAGGATTATATCCTTCCAATATGTCTATGAATATTTTTGCATCTTTTTGTTTAGGGTTGTTATTTATCTCATAGATAAGAAATGCCAGTTCCCTTCCTGCTAAGTCATCATATTGCATGTCTGCAAGGCAAGCAAGATTTGTCCATTGCTTTCCGCTGCTGCTGCCACTCGTTGCCATCCTGATCGAATTTTTAATAATTCACTCGAAAAACTAACTTAGTCGATGCTTTCTATTCTGAAACTAATCTAATCACCGACAGTTGTTGTATGTTATACATGTGATATCGGTTGATTATTCAGACCATGCACAGGTACATCTCACCAAACAAAATGGCACTGAGAGAGAGAGACCAGCCTAATGTCGAGGTTTGCCCCCAAGGATCTCGTTGCTCCAGTGACATGGGTCGGTGAATGGCCAAGTGCAATTTATTCAAGCTATTGATGTATTTTTTTATGTCCGCTTCAGAGGTGCAGAGTCATCGCCAAGAAAACAAGTTACAAACGACAATAATCTCTGTACCCTCAAACTGCAGGCGTCATCCTACCGATAAAGCTCTTATGGAGGAGGATCAGCACAAATCTCGCCTCGAATGCCAGAAGTCACACCCACAGGATGCCCTTGATCAATGTCGTTAATGCTCCTTCTTCTCTAGATACTTATTCAAAATAAGAGGTTCGTGTTTCCTTAGGAAGCACGCCGTTTGTAGCATCGTAATATTTATAATAAATTTCTCATTATTACATTAAAGGTCATCCTAAGTTATCCATGTAGTTTCATCAAAGATAGATTTACGAGTCGTATATAGAAGTCTAGATACTAGCATCGAGTCTTCAGGAATGAATAGTATGTCATAGGCAAGAGAGCGCATATATATATATATATATATATATATATATATATATATATATATATATATATATAATATATATATGTGTGTGTGTGTGTGTGTGTGTGTGTGTGCGTGTGTATTTTTTCATTAATGGGTTAACTCTTTATACTGTTTGATAGACGCATCAATCTTTTTTGGAAAAAGGTAAACAGCAAATTTCCTACATCCTTGCTCGAATCAGATTTTGTGGTACGTTATCTGCTTCTATGGGGGATATACTCATGACACAAACACTATACGTACATGCATACATACATTTATGAAGTTATGCATATGTACAGTGTATATTTGTTCTTTGTTGGCGCTAGAATGGTAGAGCCTTCTAGCTCTCAGCAAGTCCGAAGGGATGAGATGCCAAGCGCCGACCCCTTTCTCGACTTCAGCTGACCTAGGTATTCAATCACATCTGAGTCGATTGGTGAGTAACAGCTGTGATCGAACTGCAGACTCGAAGAATACGAGTCCAGTGCTCCTGTAGCTAGGCTGTTTACAGAAGAAGGAACCTACTATAGTAGATTCACATCAACCATGCATTTGATGACTAGGCCAGTCCCTTACGACGCTCCTGATTGGCTGTTGATAAGCCAATGAAAGGGCTGGAAACTCTCAGTCTCTATCGAGAGTTCACATAGGCAGGATGTATGTTCTACCTCTTCTGAAGGACGTTCCTTCTTGGAGAGGTGGAATACACATCCTGCCTATGTGAACTCTCAAGAGAGACTGATAGTTTCCAGCTCTGTTATTGGTTTATCAACTGCCTATCAGGAGCGTCGTAAGGGACGGGCTTAGACATCAAATGCACGATTGATGTGAATCTACTATGGTATCTACTTCAAATCCTTTGGTAAAGAATATTTTACTGTTTTTCAGTTATAAAAGATTTTATTAAATGATTGGTATTTTGCTTTATCGGCTACTTCATAAAGGCAAAAAATCTTTCCAACCGCTTGAAAGCGTCAAGACGAGAATTATTGACTACCAAGTGTTAAGCGAAAATACGCAAAAGTGTGCTCACATGAGCACACTCATATATATATATATATATATATATATATATATATATATATATATATATATATATAGTATATATATATATATATATATATATATATATATATTATATATATATATATATATATACATGTCTATCACATTACCGTGATTCATATACATATATCAAGCTACAAATGTCCTTTAATATCTAATTCGCTCTACCTCGGAATTAATATATTTTCATATATGTTTAACTGAGGGGGAATTTATTAAGCGATAATAGAATTGGCGGCCGACAGGCGCGAACCATCGACATCTCAATTCCAAGACTGGCAGTGAAGCCTTAGACAACCCCACCACCGCAAGGGGGTTGTCTAAGGCTTCACTTCCAGTCATGGAATTGAGGGGTCAATGGTTCGCGCCTGTCGGCCGCCAATTCTATTATCGCTTAATAAATTCCCCCTCGGTTAAACATATATGAAAATATATTAATTCCGAGGTAGAGCAAATTAGATATTAAAGGACATTTGTAGCTTTATATATATATATATATATATATATATATATATATATATATATATATATATATATATATAAGCGAATACCACAGGAAAATGATAGTCAGAAATCCAAGCGCTTTCATTTTTACTAGGACATTGCCAAAGAGCTAATGAAATACAATTGGAGAGAAAGGTCTCAGGTACACAACAAGATCAAGAATACCAGATGGTTAATTGTCAAAAGGGTAAAAATTAAGAGATAATCCAGGAATTATCGGATATCACACGGTCACAAACCTAAACAGATTTGACCCTAACCGAAATTACAAAGTATCTTTACAGTCCAAAACATGTAAAAACTGAATATATTAATTTTGTTGCTTATATTATCTACAACTTTTTTTCATTATGAAAGCATCGTGTTTAAATAAACCAAGACTTAAATTTAGAACATTTGTATTATTTGACTTGATGAAACAAGATTCAATGACATTCCTTTCAACTGTGTCATTACATGGGATTAAGGCTCTAGCTTGACTCCAGTAATAGGATGCTGGATTATTGAATTTAGTAAGCATAACATTCTAAAATTACCCTATGATGAAAGGTTTTTAGATATTCCTAGAATTTTAAAGCTTTTTTACATAAATGTTGTTTTCAATAATATTATTGTCAAGAATTTAGTAATAAAAAATTCTCCTAAAGATCTTCCAGGCTGCATATATAAAATTCCTTGCAAAAAATGTGATAAAGTCTATTACGGACAGACCGGTAAATGTCTTTCACAACGTCTCAAACAGCACCAATATTCTGTGAGAACTGGGCAAATATCGAATGCATTATTCGTATATATGAGAGATTTAGATCATCCTATTAACTGGAGTCAAGCAAGAGCCTTAATCCATGTAATGACACAGTTAAAAGGAATATCATTGAATCTTGTTTCATCAAGTCAAATAATAAAAATGTTCTAAATTTAAGTCTTGGTTTATTTAAACTTGATTCTTTCATAATGAAAAAAGTTTTAGATAAATATAAGCAACAAAATTAATATATTCAGT
Organism: Macrobrachium nipponense; assembly: GCF_015104395.2. Lineage (NCBI taxonomy): Eukaryota > Metazoa > Arthropoda > Malacostraca > Decapoda > Palaemonidae > Macrobrachium > Macrobrachium nipponense. Next base: position 47,349,572 of record NC_061108.1, read on the forward strand.
TTTTACATGTTTTTGGACTGTAAAGATATTTTGTAATTTCGGTTAGGGTCAAATCTGTTTAGGTTTGTGACTGTGTGATATCCGATAATCCTGGATTATCTCTTTTATTTTTTACCCTTTTGACAATTAGCAACCTGGTATTCTTGATTTTGTTGTGTACCTGAGACCTTTCTCTCCAATTGTATTTCATTAGCTCCTTGACAATGTCTTGGTAAAGACGAAAGCTCTTGGATTTCTGACTATCATTTTCCTGTGGTATTCGCTTATTTAATGAAGTCACGTGCATCTACTGTGATTTTTTAAATATATATATATATATATATATATATATATTATATATATATATATATATATATATGTGTGTGTGTGTGTGTGTGTGTGTGTGTGTGTGTATTTATTATATATTTATATATACATATTATATATATATATATATATATATATATATATATATATATATATATATATATAGACAGAAAGATACAAAATACTTGTGCATTCAACACATTTTGTGCAAGCAAACACACATCTACATATTTCCTCTGTTTTCTAAATATTTAGATAGTTAGTTTTTTCATTCATTCCATCACGATATACAATAACCCCGTACTTCAGAGTGACGTATAACTCATGCCTGTAAAGTTCACATTCATTTGTACACAACACTATATACCTATAAACATTAAGTTTTATATTCTTTGTCAACCTGCCCTTTATTCCGTGCTGTTTGCATTAATCTCTCGATAGATATTTTTTGACATTTAGTAAGAGTGTTTTAGTATTTTGTAGTGGTTTATAAAGTTATGAAATATCCGGGTTATTGTGGGGATGTGTCTATATTTTCCTGTTTTTTTAAAAATTAAAGAGCTAATTTCATAGCAATATGTTTCATGAATCCCATGAGTAGTGTGCTTTAATAAGAGAATTTTATTTGGCTGTTAGTATTCTATTATTAATTGAGAGGCTTGTTACCTCCCATCTTCTTTTCCTTAGTATTATAACCGTAATTACGTTGGCATTTGTTTCCACAGAAAAAATGGTGGAGTGAATGAGTGGTGACTGGTGGTGTATGTTTGGAGGGCGTAAGGAACGGAAGTGATGCAAATCTACACTTTTCTATTTTTTTCACCAGCGCTTTCGCTTACGGGGATGGCAGACATAGCATCTGGCTGTAACTGCATGTGCATGTCTGTATGTGAACCGTATATCGATACTTTGACATTTATGTAAAATGACGGGGGTTTCCTCCATGTATCCTACAGTTTTTGTTTATAGATTCTTGTTTTGTATGAAGTGATTATGACTAGATCCCCAGTTGTGAAACTCAAGTATCAGGTGCTTGATGTTATTTTGAAGAAGAAGGAATTTATAGGTAAATGGAGCACGTTAGTTGTATTTATTTATTTATGCATGTCCTACCTCTTAATGATGTAAGATGCTGGCAGGGCAGCCTAAGCTGTCACCTACAGTGCCCAAGTCTTAAGAAATATGACTGTCTAAAATGGGACACAGACGTTCTTTCTTCTGTAAGTACTCTTCCGTGTCTGATCTCGTATTCCAGAAGTGGTTTAGGCTACGAGACGGCGTTTTCAAAACACTTGGAACTTGAACCTCTCCAGGTACTGATGCTTGCGGTTCTTGAGAGATCTGAGAATGATTCATGTGATGTCCAGGAACACGAATGTTATGATACGGTTTGATTGGTTTGGTTGCTTACCGATGTATTTATGAAGAAATATCTGAATGGCAAGTAAATAAATAAATTAAAAAAAAACGTGATCATTACCTGGCTTAACTGATCGTGGAAATAGAATGTAGTTCGATAATGAGGAAGGGCTCAGGAGCTGTTTGTAAGTGTGACGAAGAAAGGGAGAAAGTTTTTCAAAAAAGGCTGAACCTGAACCATAAATAACGGAAGTGGTACAAGAAGAAGAATATTTGAAAAGTTCAAGTATGGGTTCATGTTGACAGCGGCGGGAGGTTTTAGATATAAGCGAAAAGTAAGATTAATGGAAACGTATTTTGGAAGCTAAATGAGGAATTTAGTGAGAGAAAAAATGGACAGCATCTAAAACAGACTCGGAAAAGAAACAAGAGCCTTGTGCGGAGGATATAATCGAAATTGTTGTGGAATTGTTTAGATTATGAACGATAAATAAAGATGGAAGCTGATGGAAAATGTTCGATATAAATGTGAGCAGCTACAGGAAAATGAAGTTGTCCTTGGATAAATTGCAGTTGTGTATGTGGAGTGAGTGTCGAGGTGTTCGATAAAAGGGCAAATGAGGCACAGATGTTGCTGGGGAAAATACGAATGTTATTCAGATGGTGGTTGCAGTTGTAACAGTTGAGGATGGAAGGGAAGGCGAGGAATTCAGGTTTGATGAATAGAAGCAAGGAACTGGTAGTCTTACAAGAAACACTGAAATATGGCATTCAGAATGCAATTGAGAGACTTGTATAGCTTGTAAAGTATGTCTGTATGAAGGAAAGATAACAGAAAGGGATGTAAAGCCTAGTTGAGTTGTTTCTTTGTGTAAGGAGAAAAGTATTTAGGATCAATGTAAGAGTTATATTGCCATAATGTTTGTGCTCCGGTAGTTGTTAGGCATGGCTTAAGAAAAAAGAGAAAAGGCACTATGGCTTAGGTAAAGGACAATCATGAGGTCACATTTAATACCCGTATAGACTTAGTGACAAGAGAATCCATGAAAAGATGAGATGTAGCGGTAATTGGCAAGTTTTATATAAAGAAAAAATGGAACTCGAAAAGCTGTACAGTTCTGAAAGTATTGAAAGTATATGTAAACAAGTAAAAAATTCTCCGAAGTTTCTTCGGCGTATCGAGGTTTCTGTACAGCGTATGATCAAGGCCGCCTAAAATAGATCTTTCTTTTGGTGGTCTCGGTATAATGCTGTGTGAGCCGCAGCCCATGAAACTCTCAGCCGACCGTGGTGTCCTGTGTTTCGTTGCCAGAAGCACGATCATGAATAAATTTAACCTTAAATAAAAAAAATAAAAAAAACTGCTGAGGCTAGATGGCTGCATTTTGGGATGTTTGTTGATTGGAGGGTGGATGATCAACAAATTTCAAGATCTGAGGGAGGACAGAAAAATTGCGGATGGACAGGAAAAGACATCTCGGTAGTTTTCTTTTACAAAAAACTAAAAAAAGCTGAACGTGTTTGATAACGAGAATCACGAGCATCAGTGGAAGCGAGGAGCTGGACAAAAGAATATTAGTCATACTGGTGGAAGAATGAAAGTAGTATATACTAGATTCAGGCTTTGGAAGCAGTTATTGTAGATAATTGGAAATGAAGATATGAGTTCAGTCACGTTATTGGTGAAAAAAGTGTGGTATTGGAAGCTCTGAAAATGAAGATGATAAAAGTTCATGCGCTTTGCAAGTAAATTTTGAGATATGTAAGTAAAGTTCTGCTGATGCTGCTTCAATCGAGGTGTAAGAAATTGCCCGATGTTCCGTAAGTTGTTGGCACAGGCCCTCACCCTTGATATAACCTTTAATGGTTAAATCAGAAGTGAAGCATTCTTTTAATATATATATATATATATATATATATATATATATATATATGTATTATCTATGTATATATATATATATATAGTATAGTATATATATATATAAATATATATATATATATATATATATATATATATATATATATGTATATATATATATATATATATATGGCTGGTAAAATGTTTCTGTTACAACAGAATTCCATCTAATAAAAGGAGCCCATAAAAACACCAAAATATAGAGAGAAAAGTACTCTATTTCAGAGACTGCTGCTGTCTCCCTGAAGAGGGAGACAGCAGTCTCTGAAATAGAGTACTTTTCTCTCTATATTTTGGTGTTTTATGGGCTACTTTTATTATTATATATATATATATATATATATATATATATATATATATATATTATATATATATATATATATATATATCGAGCTACAATGTCCTTTAATATCTAATTCGCTCTACCTCGGAATTAATATATTTTCATATATGCTTAACCGAAGGGGAATTTTTTTTTCTCGCTAATAGACTGCCTGGACCGGGGCGCGAACCCACGGAGCCTGGATTTGAAAGGCTCCGTGGGTTCGCGCCCCGGTCCAGGCAAGTCTATTATCGAGAAAAAATTCCCCTTCGGTTAAACATATATGAAAATATATTAATTCCGAGGTAGAGCGAATTAGATATTAAAGGACATTGTAGCTCGATATATGTATATGAATCACGGAAATGTGATATGACTTATATATATATATATATATATATATATATATATATATATATATATATATATATATATATATATATATATATATATACTAGCTGCTGTACCTAGCGTTGCTTTGGATAAAAAGGGGAATGCGTCCGTGATGACAGCCCCTACAGGGCAGAATATGCAATCACGTACAGAATAAGTAATCAGTTGGGGTCCTGTCAAGCCAAATAAGTTGTGAAAAATCCGAAGAGTTTGCTGTCAACTCCGAAAGATGTAAAGAATGAGGGGTTATGAAAAACTGGGGTTAAAAACCCCTTAGAAACGGCCCTCGTATTTCGGATTTTGATTAAAACCTTCCTGGGTTAGCCCTAGCTTTCATAGTCTGGGCGTTCATAACGAACAGGCAGACAAACAGACAGAAATTGCTTTTATATATATATATATATATATAATATTATATAATTATATGTATATATATAATATATATATATAATCCTATATATATTTATATATATATATATATATATATATATATATATTATAGTATATATATATATATATATATATATTGTATATAGAATGTGCGGGAAAAAGTATAAAACTTACTATTTTTACTATAAAATTTTGATAGAAAGGTCGGGCATAATATAGATCATAAATTCTGATTGGCTGGAATCACAAAGACTGTGAACCTCGTGTCCATGTGCGGTGTACTCGCTCGTCAATGTAAAGCTAGGTATTCACGCTCAGGTTTACTTGTCAGTCTCCCTATCAGCTCATCGAAACTGATGTTAAAACGTACGTGTGGACGTCACTTTGTGGGAGGAGTCAGTCCACTCACCAGAGCTGATGAACTGATGGAATTGCCTAAAGTTCTTTCGATCGACTGACAGGTGATCGCATGTGTGGACGAGTAAACAACGATTTTATGACAGTTTGCCGCTGGATTTCGCCTGGAAAGTATCTCAGCCGCTCCAACCTGAATATGAATAAACTATGTATAGGCCTAATTCATTTCATTGTTAGACCATGTAGCGCTATTTTTAGACCGTTGTGAGTCCAGTTCATATAATAAATAAAAAAAAAAATATTCCAAATGGTAAATACAGTTTGGTATAGGCTTAGGCCAGAATCCAGCCTTTTTATGAAAGGTGTTACTAGTGAAAGTAGGCTTCACGGTCCATTTCATAAATAACTGAACCAACCACCAGGTCTAATTTAACCTTTTCATCAATATTCCTTAAGAATAGACATCTCTCTTTAATAGGCAATATTTGGGTCCTACTCTTTTACGCCTTTGTGCTTCTTTCCTATTTTGAGGTGAATTGCCACAGCAGCTAGTATATGTAGCTCCACTCCTTATGAGTCAGCAGAGTTCTATCACTGACATATATTGTTGCCAAGATGAAGTGGTCGAAAAATGAAGGCAATGACCTCGAGTTGACGGTCCGACTGTCAGTTTTACTCTTTACGTGTGGACAGTCGTTGAACGGTCGTGGGTGGACTGACAGGTAAACGTGTGCGCGAATATCCGGCCATGGAGAGACAGCGAACGTCTCTACTGACGAAAATTTAGCTACTATTTGCATATTATGTATTGTTGCTGACATTGCTGCCCTGCTCTTGTTCTCTGGCTTTGTATTGGTGTTGAGATCGTGTCCTCTGTCAGGTATGCCTTTGTTGTAGCTAGTTAAATACAGTCACCTGGCAGATTATATCCACCAATAGAAGGTATTACAATGTAAGATGATGTCTGTACGTTAGGCTGTGGTTGTGTTTTTTAAAATAGTTGGAAGATGGCACCGTGGTTTCTGTTGTACTTGAGACTAGGTAGGGTACCAGATGTAGCTGGATTTGAGCTCGCAGTTTCCCACTGAACTGGTTAATTTTATATAATGTTGGCCCTCTTGATTCTACTATAGCGGAGGGCTGGTCATGTTTCTCATTGATAGTGATGCCATCAGCCTAGGGAGGATGAATCCTCTGAGACTTTCTCATGGGTCGTTAAGCCGGCCACACACGTGCAGTTTTAACTGACAATTATGACTGTTCAGTTATAACTGACACAGTTTAAACTGACGTCAGTTAAAAATAAAATGCACACACACACACAGTTCAATCCTTGTTTTTACCATAGATTCCGAGGAGTACGATCTTGCTGCTCTCGGTGTATTCTTTGTAATGCGACAAACAAATAGAAAAAAGAAAACTAAAAAGCGTAAATAGTGGTGCAAAAAGTGGTTACTAAGGCGAAATCAATGTTCTGATATTAGATTATTAAAGGAATTAAATGAAGAACCAATTGATTTTCTCAATTATTTGCGCAAGGTTCAGATCGATAGAGTTAAATGAATTCAACAATCACTTCGTTTTGTCCACGTGCCATCTCAACAAACTGCACTCACCCGCTACCACCTGTAGAAATGTGAAGTTGAGAACTGTACAGTTACGAATCCCCAAACACGCTCAGTTCAGTTACTTCTTTGAGTTAAAAATATGGAACATTGCATTTGTCTCAGTTTAACTGCACAGTTTTGTTGAACTGACGAAATGAGCAACTGAAATACCCACACACGTGCAGTTTTAACTGACAGTTATAACTTAACAGTTATATGTAACTGTCAGTTAAAACTGCACGTGTGTGGCCGGCCTTAGATTCAATCAGTTTTTTTGTTATTTATGCTCTCCTCTCTTTGCTGAAGGCCTTTCCTTAAGACACACACACACACACACACACACACACACACACACACACACACACATATATATATATATATATGTATATATATATATATGTATATATTTGCATACACACATTTACAGATGCTCTCTATCACTCGCATTTGCTAGTCTCCATATTCGTACCCTACCCATACCCAAATCTGCATCACAACTCCAGGATCCTTTGAAACAGTCTTCAGCTCCTGAAGCATTCGTGGAGAAATGCCCATTGGATTATAACGTCTTCTCAAATTCTTGAGAACTCCAGGATCCTGTGAAGCCGTCTTCAGCTCCTAATCGTGTAGGTGGTTCAATAGTTACCACTTGAGATTAATTCAACACTTCAAAAATTCTAAAGGTCAAGCAAGTTATACTATTTTGATTTGAAGAACCTGTACGTTACTTTAAAAAAAAATTACTTTTCCATACAAATCAATAAACGTTTTGTTAATACTGCTCAATCTCAACACATTGTACTTCATCATGAATCATGGAAAAGGGAAGAGGGGAGGGAGGAGGGATGGGGAGGGGGATTATCATTTTGCCATGAGGAGAGGGGAAGGGAGGAGGGATGGGGAGGGGGATTATCATTTTGCCATGAGGAGGTTGAGGTCCTGGGAGTGTGTCTAGGGACCACCCTGCTGTATGGTAGGGTGTAAACTGGGTTTTGTGGGAGAGAGCTGAGGAGGGGTAAGGAAATGGAAGGGGAAGGACACACATACACACGCATTACACATAGAAAGGCAGCCAGGTAAATTTATAATACATACATACATACTAATATATATATATATATATATATATATATATATATATATATATATATATATATATATATATATATATATATAGTCCACAGGGAAAAAGAGAGTTATTTATTAACTAGCGCACAAAGTTTGCAGTACATACAAAGTAAAATATAAGAAAGAGAAAAATAATAATGAGCAGTTAGATAAACAATTGTCATTGAGATACAGGAAAGTCAGTTACTGTAACGACCTATTTAGAATGATTTATAACCAGTTCGAAGGTTTCAAAACAAAAATAACTGTTACAATAATTTCATCTACCAATTAAAATATGATCTTAGCGAAAGGACAACATTGCTTGGTTTGCAACCCCATGGCAAAAGGAGCCGCTCGACAAAGGCGCCTCATATCACAGCAATTAAGCATAACACAAATTGAAACACTCCTCTTTTTTTAAACTATTTATAACCATGCAATTGTTTCAACATAGAACAACGTTCAAACACGTTCACAGTGAAGAGAAGTCTTTGTTTAGTTTGTACTGTCCTTTAACTGTATGTAAGAAGAAGGGATCTATTTTAAGTACCCCTGAATGATTATTAAAATTGCTGCAATCACTTATGGCAATACATGCACTTTCAAGTAGACATCTCTCTACATAAAATATCCAATAGTTAATATATACCCATATATATGTATATATATATATAATATATATATATATATATATATATATATATATATATAAATATGTATATGTATATGTAAGGCCTAGGGTTTTTGATTAATAATATATTGTCCATGTGTTCCCTGTGACCTATGGAATGTGGAGAACAGTGTAGAGGTGACGACCTGAGAGTAGCTGATGAATGAGATTCTGGGGATGGCGTGAGATAAAAATGCTTAGTTCGACAAGTCAATGCACGACAGTTTATGAACTCTTCTCAAAGTGCCTTTGTGAAACTGGATGCAGCTAGAACCGTGAGGCGCTAGCAAACTGTGTGTTCGTATGTGCGTGTGTGCCTCTTCCCTTTAATAGGTTCATACCCAAGCCTATGGGAGGGATTTTGAGAGAGGGCTTCAAGTCACAGGCAAGATGCCGTGGCATTCGCCGGGAGTTTTTTATTGATAGTGTTTAGTGTCCGGTTGTCTGGGTAAGTGTTGAAGTGCTTTAGCCGAAGACTGGCTTGTTGTCTGTTTGACATTTTTAAGAATATCTGATCTTTAGATTTTGTTGCTAAACTTATGTGTACTTACCGGGATGTGTTCTGTGTCTTTGAAACAGACGATTCTGGTACTTCTGGAAATGCCGGGGGGACAAAGAGTTCCCAGAGGGGTGTAGACTTTTTTGGGTGACCAGACATTGTACTGTTTTTGAGTTAGTCTGTAAGACTGGATTACTTGGTTGATTGATTTATTTATTCTTGTTAATAAACGTTAATGTTATGATGCAACTCTCTCATTTTCATTACCTGTTAGAATGGAGAGAAAGAGGTGGAGAGAGAGAGAGAGATTCCTTGGAGAGAGAGAGAGAGAGAGAGAGAGGCTGTGTGTGTAATGTTGTGTGTGGTTGCCTTCCGTTTCGTGTCACGCTTACCTTATGAATGATGGGGGGAAGAATCCCCCGGGGGGTCATATATATATATATATATATATATATATATATATATATATTATATATATATATATATATATATATATATATATATATATATCTATATATATATATATATATATATATATATTATATATATATATATATATATATATATAAAATCGTGATCAAGTGCGAAAGTGAAGGAATATTCTTGGTGACCAGGAGGAGGAGAAGGAAAGGGAGGGAGATGGAGGGGGTAAGACCTTAGGTGGCGTTTTATGTAAATTGTTTCTAATTGCAGTTTCCACATATAATTCTCTTTGGAGCATTTGCGTAGTTCAGTGGGAGCTGAAAAAGATTGGTCGAGTGTTTTTCTGTCGACTAAATGAGTTTCATCAGCGAAGGAAATTAATTTTAATCAGTTGGGGATTAGAGGGTTCTTATATTTTATTAATGGAATAGAGTTGATAGGGAATTGGATAAATAATAACCCCGAGTTACTGAGGGATTTTTCTCAGTAGGTTTAAACTTTTTTCAAATATTCATGGATACTTCGGTCTGTCTCTTAGCACGATTACATGGAAGTTAATGGGCGAATTTTAATGAAACTATTAGAAAATTTTCATTGGATGATCGCATCCAGGTGATTAACTATTGGTGGTTTTGATACCACGGATTTTTCCACTCAAAAAACTAGATCAAACCTACTTTGATTTTCACCGAAAAGTCCAGTACTATCGAGAGGGAGTCACTGAATATACGGGTCCATTAAATTTCTCCACTAAATTTCAGGAAAATACGTTCTTCCATAGTCGAAATATTTTGTTATCAGACTGTATTTATCTAGACAATATTTCAAATGGTTATACATGGATTTCAAGGATATTTTACACAGTCTTTAGATATCGCCCAAAGAAGATTTCTTTGGAGTTTAAGAAAGATCTAATGGATCAAGGATGTTTTTAGTCTAGGTTACAGAAGGATTTAGGTTTTGACTAGTGATATTGTTGTTAATTATGAATGACCACTTTTTCTGGGGTGAAGCATTTGAACTTGTACGCCTTTTGTGTTAGATAACACGTCATCTGTCTACGTCTGTCTACGTGTATGTACATGTGTGTGTGTCGTGTGAATGACTATTCATGTATTCGCGTGTTTCAAATGTATAAAGGATTGTTGGGAATTTTTGCTGTTGCTTTTAGAACTCCTTCCGATTATACTAAAGGTTTTCTAGTTTGTTTCAGATTTTAGGTAAATACTATTAGGATCGTTATCACCCCATCTCTACCATGACAGCTAATTGGTAAGATTGTAATATTGAGCTAATTATGAATTTTGTCATTTATAAGCGCGTAACTTTCAGTTTATCCGGGTGCTCCATGTTTCTAATTCTAAATCAAAGGCCACTTTTGAATTCTGCGTAGCGCAGAAGCACTTATCGGTTATAATTTCCTTTGGGTGTAAGGTCTGTCCCTAATATATGTGACAAAAAGTCATTATTAGCCGAGTATTAATATTTACCAATCAGTTGTCATGGCGGAGATACGAAACCTGAATTCAGCAGGAATAGATACAGCAAGCTCTTGATAGCCGAATGGTCAGTTATATGTATACATACGTATATATATATATATATATATATATATATATATATATATATATATATATATACATAGGTATACACACACACACACACTACTCACACACACACACACACACACACATATATATATATATATATATATTATATATATATATATATATATATATATATATAGCTTCCTATATATATATCCATGCTTGTATAACTGGGTGTGAGTGTGTGTTTATATAAATATATATACATATATATATATATACATGTATATATATATATATATATATATTATATATATATATATATATATGTATATATAAATACACACTCACACCCAGTTATACAAGCATTGATATGGTATGATATAGGAAGGCTTATATCTGGATGTCCACCAGTTGCTTCAGTGCCTTGTTTTGGGTGGGTGGGGCCTCAGGGACTTGAGGGTAATTGTTATGTGGTCTTTGCTAGGAGTTCCGAGTCCCTAGAGGGGAGCAGGTGTCCGCCATGAGTGGTGAGGTCTGGTTTATTTCTTCCCCTATTGGAGGGGAATATGCGATCTGTTGTTTGCAGAATAGTTTGAGTCGATTCCTTGGCGGCGATTCTTACAGCTTCGGCTATTAGAAGGCGGCTGTATTTCTCTGTCGATGACTTGGGGATCCTCGATCAGCTCAAGTAAAGATGGATTCCTGCCACGGGATCTATAAAATGATGCTGTATTGGCCCCTTGGCTTTTATAGGCCAACATTTACCTCCTATGGTGCTAAGTATATCTTAATTTTACCAGACCACTGAGCTGATTAACAGCTCTCCCTGGGCTGGCCCGAAGGATTAGATATTTTTACGTGGCTAGGAACCAATTGGTCACTTAGCAACGGAACCTACAGCTTATTGTGGGATCCGAACCACACTATATCGAGAAATTAATTTCTATCACTAGCAATAAATTCCTCTGATTCCGCGTTGGCAGAGCCGGGAATCGAACTTCGGACCACCGGACTGGCAGCCGAGCGCGAAAATCTTCATGGTGCTGCTGGATTTGCACATCTCTTGTGGGGATGTGTATTTAGATATTACTTTCGGACAGATCTTGTTTAACTCTCCGAGAGCGGTGTCGTTTTTCATGATTAGGATTGCTGTCGGGTTGGGCTTGCAGGAAATAGATAAAGTTTTATCTTCTTGTATGGAGCTCTTGAGGTGACGCCTCGGTTAACGATCGCTTGCTGGTTGTGGCATGACTCCCTGCATGCAGACCCGTAATGCATGCGGTGATAGATCACCAGGTTGTCCTCTTTCACCGTAGGTTTGCAACATTAAATATTTTTTCTTTAAAACTGCAATTTCGCTGAAATAATTTGCAAATCGGTTATTTGTTAATGTTTGACGAAACTGGTCAAGTTTATGTATGTCTTTCCATAACGTACAGTGTGTGGATATTATTTTGAAATAAACTTTCTTTTTGGACCTCTTTTGGCATCCGTACATTCTCCGTGCACCTTCAAGCAATCGCCAGCGTTCGTTGCTTTTGTATAGACGGTAGTTTTGGATGATCCTTCTTGCTGTTTAACCAGGGCATCGAGAAACGGCGAGGTCTCCTGCTGGTCGTGTTCTGTCATGAAAATGAGCACCGCGGTTCTCTTCAAGGTATCTATTTGCTTGTCTCCTGGCATTGACGGCGTCCTGTATTGCACAAAGACATTGCCGAAGTACCGCCCATAAATCTTTGGATTTTAGTGTACTTGCAAGATCTGCTCTACTCTTCCACAGTATGCAAACATATTATCACACATAGTATATATGCATAATCAGCGATGGTATAGAACGTTTCTGCAATGGGAACGTTAATAAACAAGCTTTCCACGTTGAGTGAGGCGATCGCTGATGTCAGCAAAACATTTAGGATGGGTCTAATACGCCATGTTGATTTTTGTCCTTGGTCAGAAGCTGTGATATCTTCTTCCTCGCTGTAAATAGTCGCTTGAAAATGCGACAGATTAGCGAAGCAGCCGTCGTGACAAAAATCAAGACATGGTAGAAAGAAGTCTGTATTTTTCATGAGGAAATGAGTCGTGAAAATAAGAATAAGAAAAAATCCCAACGATACGAAGATTCCTACAAAAACGGATAGATAATACTAAGGCAATTCCTCCTCATTAAAAAATGTATATATATATATATATATATATATATATATATATATATATATATATATATATATATATATATATATATATATATATATATATATATATATATATATATATTGTAACAGGTATATGCTGCTCTCATCTCTCTGGCCTCTTAATTTAAGGATAGGATTTCAATCCATTAGGGAGTAGAGAACCATGGCCTATGATATACAGTTTGTTCATAGTGCCCTTGATGTTTAGGAGAAGGCCCCAATCAGAGAAAAGCATGAGATTAGTATGGGGGGGGGGGCCAGGGGGAGGAATAGGCATGCCAGTATTCAGTTTAAGTACTCTTGTCCCAAGAACTATATTCCTGTGTGCTTCTTTCTGCTGGTCTTAATTGTTTTCCAGGAATGCTGGCAAACCTCTTCTTAACCCCGCACTCCATCTGGGGCAAAGCGCGATCATGGGAGTCGGCACCTAGCTCTTGACCAAACAACACTGCTCCAACGCCATATCTCTGGGTCGTAATCCTTTGTTCTGACACAGCCACATGTGCTGTTAGGGCCACAAGCGACCTAGACTTCAAGTCGCCCCTAAGTTGTTAACGGAAGACATACTGGATCAAGCTCAACTGCAGAGGTGCACCTGCAATACTTGATTGCCCAGTGAATCTGAAACTAGCAATTTAGTGCCATTTTCTCTCTAAAATTTCTCATTTTCTTTCTAAGATTTCATCTCCCAAATTTAAATCACTTGTTCCAAACTAGCAAATTTATTCCTCATATGAATTAAGTCTATTGGTGAATTAATCCTTTGCTCACTGATATAGAGTACAACATCCCCCCAATGTGATAATTCATTGCAAGTGAGAAAATCTTTTATGTACAAATTCTTATCTGGGATCTCTATTTCAAGAGATGTGTTATCTTGTCCTTCGTGTTTTACCACCGATCATTCTTGTGAGGGGTTGTCGTAGAGGATTATCAATTCATCCTTGCTACATGCAGGCCCAGTTGCTGAGACTAGGAGTCATAGCGACTATACGCATGAGCTACGGACTCCACATTGCGTTACCAATCCGTAAGAATTCTATTGCATTTTGAAAGCCAACTACTGTAACGTTGTTGTAAGATACTTGTTGCACTGGATTGCATACCAGCCAGAATTTATTTTAATTTAGTGCTTAATTGTGAATGTGGCTGTAAGATAAGCGTTGCACTTATTTTGCTGGGTTGCATACCATTCATGATTTATTCTACTTGTTTGAACTGTGTGAAATAAAGTAATTTAAAGTAATTTACTGGCCTCCTGGCGACCCTCTCTTTTTTTTAAATGTAATTAGATGGTAAGTTAGTTGGTAAGTTCTATAATTTGTTACATTTGTTTACATACTTGGTTCTGGGTAACTGGCCACTAAGCAAATATCTCAGTAATAATAATTTCAAGTAGCCAAATCCCACCAAGTATGTAACTATGTAATTTTACACACACACACACACACACACACACACACACACACATATATATATATATATATATATATATATATATATATATATATTATATATATACGACGCACTACACACACAAACACACACACACACACTGTGCCACTCATCTATGCCTTACACGCACCCCAGGATTTTTAGGGCCTATCTTAATTACCTTGCACTTTCTGTTCACCCTCTTCCTTCTCCGTAAGTGACCATAGTCCAATGGTCCAAACCAGAGCTCTTATTTCCTGCAACAACTAACCACTTTTTAACTTCTACAAATCTTTTTTCACCGGCGTGTCGTCCTCCATTCTCTCCACTTGACGGGGTCATCTTAAAGCACTCGGATCCATCCTTACAGCTATGCCAACCCTTCAACCACTTCTGTGTACCTCTTCATCTCCAATCATTTCAATTGTCCTTATGCCTCCGAAAATTTACAGTGTTCTTCTCATTAGCTTCAAAAATGATTTTTCACTCCTATTCAGTATCCATAAATGCGCGCGCTCATTTTTTGCTTATCATTTCTCAAAAATTTAGTGAAAGATACGCACATTTACTGTCGTAGTGGACAGAATATTGAGAATAACTTGTTTTCCCGTTCCTTCTCTATTCTTCCTTCTCCTCCATTTTCTACATCCTTTGAGATCATTATAGTATTTTTATTTATATAAGTTTTTATACATCGACATGAAACAGCTTGTTGCCATTATCTGATCATTCGTTGTAATTTTTTTCATTGTTTTATATCAAGTCAGTAGTTTGGAAGTAGGCTATTGATTGAAGTATAAGATTCCTGCTCTCTCTCTCTCTCTCTCTCTCTCTCTCTCTCTCTCTCGATCAAGCCGACAAGAAAATAGAGTGGCGTCCCTCCCGTCATCTCTCATCACTGAGTCGCTTTTCACTCACTGAACCGTCCACTTGTCTCATCCTCTGCTCTCACCTCTTCTCTCTCTATCAGAAAATTTCCACTCCATCGCTTCATCTACTCTCTCTATCTAACCAATTACAGACTCATTCCTCTCTCCTGCAATTTGAAGCCATTATCTACATGAAAATTTAGTGTTATGGATTGTATTTGTTTCCAGTTAATTGGCATGTTATGCCTTTATTTTCCTTGGTGGTGCATGCTCTTGGCTACTGTTTGTTTTCATATTGGCGAATGATTGTGATCCATTCGATAGTTCATTTCACCAAATATAATTGGAATGATTCGATAATTTGGACAGATATATATTCGAATAACATGGAAGATTTTTTTTCACCTCATGCCTTTATAATTGCTTTATTTGCTTATATTATTTCCCTGACTGTGGCAGAGTCGACCATTGTAATTGGGAACGAGCTGTTAAGCGGCTCAGTTCGTATTAGCGAGATTTCGGGATGGTTTTAGTACGAGTGGAAATCGAAGGTAAAGAGCTGTGGAGAAAAGGGAAATGGGAAGTTCCGGATGGTGAAAACTGATCGGAAATCACGGTTTACTGAAAACAGTAATTCTGAATGAAATATACGGTCTGCTACTGCTTAGTCGGTCGGAAGAAGAAATCGAAGCTTTGAAATGCCGATTTCTTATAACCATGACCATTAAACTAAAATTTTTGTGTTTATTTCATTATAAAGGTTCATCTCTCCTAAGAGAATCAGTGGGGCTCCGAAAAACTTATAGAATACACAAGTGAGAATTGATCTGAAATCACGATCAATTGACACAAAGTCCGACTGGTGGGGAGATCGATGTTTCCAAATAGAGATTTCTTTAAATGGTAATGAAGACTGCGTCGAAGCAACCTGATGACTTGAAAAAGTTCAAGGATGCCGCAGACAGTTTACCTGGCGACGGTTAGACCCGAGGGTAGTTTTTTTCTTATATAGTAAATAATTGAAATTAAAACTGCATATTCATTGGCTTGTGTAAAATATTAGTTACTAATGGTGAATTGCGATTGACAAGGAAGTTGACTGCTTCCAAATATAAGTAAAATATTGGTGGTTCCACATTTGTAAGAAAAACTGTGATGAATGACTGAAATTAATCTACTACCTATCCTGGTGGCTGAGAATTGAATAAAATGGATTCTAAGATTTTTTATAAGCTAATTTCTTGTGTAATTGTTCACTGGCTTTAGTATAGAAGGAATTCTGAATGTTCAGTGCTTACGATTGCTTTTAGAATAAATACCGAACATTACGGTACCAACGCGCAAGTCTTGCTATTGCAATTTGAGATGGTAAGAATTCCGTAGGAGATATCATCGAAATCTTGGGATGTTCACCTTCGTTTCCCGATGTAACTTCCGTCAGTTATTTATTCTATTATTTATGGATTGTGTGTAGCTAATTCGCTAGGTGATGATCACTTACAAGCACGATATGTACTATTCTTGAAAGAAAAATGTCTAAGTGAGTCATATTCCATGAGCCATGTTTTGTTTACCGTATCCCGGGTTATAAAATTATTCGTAATGAATGTTCCCATGTTACGTCTTCCAGCTCACTTGCTCAGAGCCGTGATGCTTCTTCTCTTTCTTTGGTGTGGATGACTGAATAGTCTTGGCAGTGCTTGCGGAAGATCTTTGTCATGTTTAATTTTATGGCATTTTGCATATCATTAATTCTGTTGTAGTCACATCATTGATTTTCAAGATTCTTTGTCTACGCTCTCTTGATTTAGTAGCTTGAAAGAGACTGATTTCACGTACATGTAGGCGTTGGAGACAGATAGTTATAGGTGGGATTATCACCAAAATAGTTGAACTCAGTGGCTGTGATTTTTATCTTGAGGGAAAGTTCAATCATATTTACCTGCAAGATGTGCTTCGTGGAGAATCTCGTTTATTGATCGTCATCGCCGCGCTCCCAAATACAGATGCTTTAAAGTTAAGTCGAAGAATCATTTTTCATTAGGAGATAACCCCCCCCCCCCCCTCTCTCTCTCTCTCTCTCTCTCTCTCTCTCTCTCTCTCTCTCTCTCTCTCTCTCTCTCTCTCGTATTTACCGTCTGTGGTATTTGTGGTGCTTAAGTTGTGGTGCTACTCGGAGTGAACTCGAGTCGAAAACAGGCGCCGTATTTTAGGAAAGTTTGAAATCACTTATCGTAATGGCGGTGTTCATTAATTTAAGTGACTGAAACTGCTGGAACGCTCTCATCTGATCGCTCCCGAGATGGATGTGTAGAATGATTAGCTCTGGGTATCACATTAAACTTATCCGGTTTGATATTAAACGGTTGTTCTTTATTTTACTCTTATTTGCCATCCAGTTTATATACATACTTTTATTATTATTATTATTATTATTATTATTATTATTATTATTATTATTATTATTATTATTATTTTTGTTG
The DNA here is from genome assembly GCF_015104395.2 of Macrobrachium nipponense. NCBI lineage: Eukaryota > Metazoa > Arthropoda > Malacostraca > Decapoda > Palaemonidae > Macrobrachium > Macrobrachium nipponense. Next base: position 47,367,457 of record NC_061108.1, read on the forward strand.
TTGTTGTAGTTTATGTTGTAGTTCAGTTATCTTAGTACAGAAGAAATACAGAAATAAAGGCTATGTAAATATAATATGTATCAAGCAAGCCAGCTCAGAAAAAAAAGTTCTCAGTTCGAACCCTCGAAATCCCAGTAATTGAAATGCACAATTTGGTCACTTCTGGATCAAAACTTGAAGGAAACTGTGGAATTAACCGCATGTCTTGTACTACTTGTTGGGTGGTATCTCTGGGAAGACGTGAACCCAAAAGATGATCAGAATGGGCTGGTTAGATGACGTTACCTGAGATGAAATCAAGGATAAACCATTTATGTGAACTCAAGTGTTTGTCTAGTAATTTTTGATGCGAGTCAGCTGCAGAAGACCACTCCTGGATCAATATTGAAAACATTGAAGAACCTAAATATAAAGTAACAAAAGTAAGAATTCATGTCTTCAAGATAGGTAGGTCTCCAAAAAAATATTCAAAGACTTTGTCAATATAAAGATTTATTTCAGGCGATTTGAGAAAAGAGAGAGTGGACCTGTTTCCCAGAAGTGTATCAACAGTAAAGGACAACACCTAGAGTTTGAAAGGAGTCGCGTGAAGAATCAGGTCAACTGAAAGATCTGGATTAGAGAGGGATCTCATGTTTAAGCCAACTATTATTGATTTGCACTGACAGTTCACAAACTTCGTTTCATGTAAATAACAACAAAAGTAAAATGAACATGAATGAACGGGATTAAAAGAATTGTGTGGAAGGTATTAAGGTAATCAAAAGGATATTCCAAGAATAGATTCTCATGGGGAGACTCTGTTCACGAGACTGTGGTCATAATCAGGTCATTGGTATGAACTTTTAAGGGGTTGATGAATGTTGGAGACAGAAATAGGAAGAAACTTATATTGTGAAGTTGCATTACATTTCAGTGGCTGACAAGGAATGCAGAAAGTGTACTAGAAAATATCGATAAATAAGTGGATGAAAATGTGATTTCCTCCTTGAACTAGACAAAATATAGTAGATGAGAATTCAGCAGTTGTAATTTAGAAAGAGTTATAAAGATGACAAAAAGGCTGGCAGAAGAAGAATGATGTGTTTAGACGGGAACAAAAGGCGTATAAATTTTGTGTTTTTGGCGCTGACGTGATGGAAGATAGAGTAAAAAGAATATTGACCTCTTGGATTTCGGGAAAGCTTATGAGAGACTCAACAGATTTAGTAAAGCGTGGTTCATGGGTCATACAGCAACCAATGAAAAAGAGGAAGAATTTGTATTATGCAAGCGTTTTCGTATTTATTATTTACTGATATATATATATATATATATATATATATATATATATATATATATATATATATATATATATATATATATAGTAGTAAAATAACAATTTGATCGTAAAACGTTTCAGATAATAGCTAAGGTAATAAAAAAAGAATAAGCAAATTTCTTATTTGAAAGCTTGTGTGACTAAGAAAGGCATTCTGTATGAGATGTTGAAATGCTGATGTCTTGAGGCGTTTCAGTGTGGATTAACAATTGTAAAGAGAAGTTGCAGAGATTAGCGAGAGCGCCTTCTTCAAGCATTTGTGAGAAGTAGACGTTGAAAGTGAGGACGTGTAAGACTCCTGTTATTGGGTCAAATGGAACGCAGGAAAATGAAGAAATGAATATGAATACGTTAAGTGGTGTTTGCTTATTTCAGTATTTTGGAGTAAATGATATTAGTTGTCAGAATACCAGAAGCAGTGCATTATAGAATATTACAGGGAAAGAATCCAAGATAAGAGTTATGAGAGGAAAAAATGGAATATGTTAGAAATTGTTGAGCCAATTCCTTTATATGAAAGTGAAATGTTACGTGTTAATTTAATCGAAATAGAAAACCGAAAGAGGCAAATAACGGTTTTAGATACTGTATAAGGATTGGTAACGTTTGAAATGGTGAGAAGCATAGAAACACATCAGAGACATGTTAGAATGGCTGGCATATTGTGAAGCATCACTGTTAAAAAGGAGTTAGTTCGTCTGAGGTTTTTGTTTTAAAAAATATATGATTTGTTTCATAATAAATCCATCATTCATATATAACCCGAATCACAAGTTAGGATGGGGGTCAAGCTGCTAAAGACCCTAGGATCTGTAAAAGGGACTTTGAAACTACGTAGTAGTCTAAGGACTCGGTGTAACAAGAGTCTGTTAGGATTTGGGGAGAGTTAAATCAACTGGAAGCTCTCACAGTGATGTCATCCCTGTCTCCCGATAACAGTCCAAGTCACTTCCTAATTTTGAGCGGACCTTTCTTGCTTCTCTTATTCTGTGACTTATCTATCTTTCTCCCTCCTCCTACCTTCTACAAATACATGCACGAATCAACAAGTTCTCTCTTCCACCATCTGTATTAACATTCATTGTTTCAGCTTCCGGGTTTTCATTGTCCTTTAAAACCTTAACCCTGTTCTTGTTCATACATATATATAAATGCATGTATAATATGTATGTATGTATATATATATATATAATATATATATAATGTATGTGTATATATATAATATATGGCAATTAGCCATTCCCAAAAGGGACAACCCTGAGAAAACTACACGTTGATAACAGTCGGTTCCACTTACATCTGTTAATTGCGCAATGAAAGATAAAACCCTTACGCTGAAACCATTTTTCAAAACTTTCTTGACTAAAGAATAGTGAGGTTATTATCAAGAACAGTAGAATAACAAATGATATTTGTTATGAGAAACTGAGCAGCACGAGAGATGCATCTTGATTGCGCTATTTTGTACTTCGTCGCTCTAATAGGAGTCATTAATGGCGTTTTTACCCTACACAGTATGTTGCCTCGTCGCAGTTGCAATGATCAGATTGTTTTGTAGGAGCATTTGTAAAATATGTTTCTTATCCTCCTTTTCTACCTTGAGTCCCTGTCGACATCCTTTTCTTTCGGGTTTGAGGCCAGTAAAACATGGTACTCAAGTGACGGGGCCTTTTCTGACATGGTTGATGTTTACTTGTATGCGTGCATGGCGGAATCATTTTTTCTGATCCATTTCCTAGGGAGGCTGAACCGGAAATAGTTTATCTCTGTTACTTCCTAATTCAGGCCGAGGTCTGAAATTTGTATATCAGGGTTTTACTATGTTTTCAAGAGCTTATCATTCACTATTTGTATGTTTTTTTATTGTTATCATCTTCCAAATTATATGGCGCTTTGGATCGGAGAAGCGTTGATCCTCGGATTCCTGACAAATTCTCGTTGTTCGTCACATCTGGTAACGCGACAGAATGAATGGCTTTCATTTGGGCATCGTGGAATTGCCAGGAACAAGGGGAGGAAGACGTAATTCATTACTCACGAGTCATACAATTTCTCTCTTCACCTCAGTTGAGCACTGATAGAAAGAAAAACATCTCTCATGCTCATGAATTTTTGTGCTTATTAACGTACTTTAATTATGGTCAAGTTTTCTAAGACATAGTTTGAAAAAAAAAGGACGATGTTACCCATTATGCCCGTCACCTATTGCCTGTTGAAGATTAAGATTGGGGCTTACACTGAGAACGTTCTGTGTGTGTGTGTGTACGTGCGGGCTGATGTTGCGCTGCTACGAGTGTTTCCAAAGTCGTAGTACCGCCCTAGATACGGATGTCTGTTCATTGCTACGTTGTTAAACAGGAGACTGCTGTGGGTTACGATTAACCGGACTTGACGGAACTTTTGCGGTGAAAATCGTAGATTACAGCTCTCAAAAAATAGTCAAGAAGAGTTCCACACGGCAGTATTATGAAACGTCGGCATTATTCAAGCGTACTATACACTATCAGAACTGTTATGTTCATAAAAAAATTAAGTAAAAGGTTTTGAATATGGTGCGTAATTCTTTCTTATTATTGACATTAATGATAGTATATCAGGAGTAAAGAACAAGTGCGCGTAAAGAGTTGGATGGGCAGGAAAAGACCGTAACTAAACGGGAGAAAATAGGATGGTTCAGTAGGCTAACAATGGTAAAACTAAAATCCTGGATATCAAAAGAGTGGGAGTAAATAACACAGAGGCAGAAATAGTCAAGCCACTGAGGAACGCAGGAACGTTACTGGACGAATACTCAAATATGAGAGATCAGACTTACCGAGTGAAAGAAAAATAGTAGTACCTTGAGAAATTTGTAAAAATCTAGGGGTTACTTATTGACACGAAAACTAAAGAATGAAGTAGAAATTTATACCTGCATCTTGGACTGTCATTATAGGAGGAAAATATCTTGCTGCTTACGTTTTACTGCTATTTTCACGCTCACCAAAAACTTAACTGGGAAGAAAATGACACGGTTTATTTTATAATATTAGATGAGCGGTCTGTGTTTCGCGTGTCCGGAGATCTCTCGCTCTCAGGTTCTGATCCTTTGTTTCGTTAGGCTTCGTTTCAAATGCTTGCTTTTTGACATCTGACCCGTATCTTTGGAATGCAGTGTGCATTGTTTTATCGTGCCAAAGTGTTGGACGAGGAAGCGCGAGAAAGAATGGTATTTATTTAGCAATGTTGTTATCGGCCTGAAATTACAAACGCCATAATATAGCAAAGTGAAGCCTAAACACTTATGCAGCAGACCGTCTCCTTCAATTCGCGTCTTGTGAAGACAATGGAGATCCGATCATTCTTAAGATTTAGCCTGAGGCCTCCAGGACGTTATGGCTGAAATGAAAATGACTGGCGTTAGCTAGAAGAATAATCATGAAAGTAATTTTTGACAACAGGAATGCCACATAATTTTTTCATGATTACACATATATTTTTGTTTATTTATTTATCTATACATCTATATATATACGTATGTAAATGTTATAGGTACAGTGCCCTCTAACTTCTCAAATTCTTTGCTCTTTTCTGGATACGCTTGTCACTACAAAGCCTCGAGGTCCAACTTCAAAGAAATATGAAAGAAATCGTGGGGCTTTGTAGTGACAAGGGAATCCAAAAAAGAGCGAAGAATTTGAGAAGTTAAGGGGGCATTGTGCCTATTACATTTACATTTGTATCTGATAAAAAGGACCAGTAAATTCTATATATATATATATATATATATATATATATATATATATATAATGTAATATATATGTTTATATATAGTATATATATATTATAATATGATATATGGTATAATAGTGTATATATATATATATATAGATATATATATATATATATGTATATATATGTATATATATTAATGATATATATATATATATATATGTATATACATATATATAGTGTATATATATATATGTATATGTATATATATGTATATTATATATATATTATATATATATATATATATATATATATTGAGGTAATAAATAACCTAATATATGTGCGTGTAATCATAATTATGTGGCATTCCTGTTCTCCAAAGTTTTACTCGTAAAGCAAATCCAGCCAACTTCACCAGGTAGCAGGTGTGAGAATATTTTATTGTTAAAAACTGTTGCAACTAGAAACATTGGAACTTCTCTCATTTCTTCGCATTAGCCAGTCTGCTACTCCTTTCATATTCTGCGATGACCTAACATCTGGCAACAAGTGGCGAAGAACTCAAATATTGTGGCTTCTGGTAACAGCTTTTGAGAATCTGTATTTCATTGTGCCATATTGCGGAATGATTTTAAGATGCCCTAACGAAGTCCAAATGCAACTACAATAAATAGTACAGTGTAGAAAACTGGTGTGTACCACCAGCTCCTACAATGTACTCTTTATTTTCATTACCTATTATGTTCCTTAGGGCACTTTCTTAAAATTATTCCACAATATGGCACAATGAAAGGCATAGAAATAAATCTTAAAAGGTTTTCTTTTTAATATAAGACCTCAAAATATAAAGTGAATGATTTAGCAGTGACCCGAACACCAATATTTTCTTTTCTTACCAGTCTCTTCGTTAGAGTTTGTAGTTAAGTCGCGAATAAAATAATGAGAGCTTTCATCACTGGAGCCAAAACATTCCTCGAGTAATATGACGTTTCCTATTTGTGACATAAATTATGCTATGATACGGGATTTTGCAAAGTTGATGTTATATACGGTAATTAGTTGTTGCGAAATCTTTGCAGGTTTTTGATAATTCATTTAATGATTTCGCCCATGGAGTCAACATATGCACTAAAATTGTAAGGCTTAAAATGAGGCTGCCGAATGTGATTACTCGTATAAAAGGAGAGAAATTTTATCTGACGAAGACCCGCGGATGGTTGTGCCAGAATTCAAGTCCTAAATTCAATCTCATTAGAGCAGCACGCTCTAGCAGCTAATTGAGTCAACCCTAATCATTAACTAGCAAATGCTCTTTTGATATCCTCGAAACAATGGACGACTTTTGAATTTGCATTTTTAAACCAGTTCATAGTATCTTTTCAAGCATAAATACAAAGATGAGTACATTGTTGAATTTCGAAACCAGATTTGTTGTCATACATATTTAGATATTTAACAGTCGAGACAATATAATACATTCTAACAGTTAGGAGGCAGCTGCTGTACTCGCTGTAAGCCTGTGAATCCAAATGAGAGCAGAATAATTCAGTTTACTCTTTAAGAAAGTATCTCAGATTAGGTTACTGAAAAAAATGCTTAGCAAAAAGCGGGAACAACGAGGCACAGTGACTCAATATTCCATAGTGCGATGACAAGTCTTTGATGGTCCTAACCTTACCAACCACTTCGTGATTTCTTTTTTCTATCATTTTTTACCCACTTCGAAATGTCAGGAACTTCTGAATGCTTGACTCGTTTATGGGGAGGGGGTTGGGGGAGAGAACCCAAGGGAAGGAATATCCTATCATAAAGCAACATCATTGCCATTCAACAGGCTACATTATTCCCCGTATGGGGGCAGCTCCGTCAGTGCACCTCACGTGGTGCACTGTAGACACGACTTAAGGTTCTATGCAGCTTCCCTTCGGCCCCTAGTTGCAACTTCTTTCATTCCTTTTACTTTGCCTCCGATCATATTCTCTATCTTCCATTTGTCTTTTCACTCTCTCTAACAATGTTTTCATAGTGCAACTGCTTTGAGGTTTTCCTCCTGATACACCTTACAAACCTTACTGTCAATTTCCTTTAAGCGCTAAATGACCTCATAGGTCCCAGCACTTGGCCTCGGGCCTCAATTCTATATTCTATTCTATTCTATTCAGTACATTAACTGGTAGCGCTTCAGCTTTCATCGACGCTTGTTCACCGTGACAATGACGCAAGATGGTGCGTGAGGCTATACTTGGTTAATTTCTTTTTATAGCTACGCCTCATCTCAGGCCAGTGGTCCCATGCGGGCAGACCAGACACCTTCCTGGTTTCTAAAGCATCTCAAGATCCAGAGCAGTTATCTGTCATAGATATTCCAACCAGGTATACAATTTCGATCTTCACAATCTCAAATACATTTTTAATTAGTAGCACGTCCGAGATCTCCCGTTGTTTCTCTAGGTGTAAATAATTAGCGGTATGATGACGTTGTCAGATAAAAGCAGTGTGCCTGTTAAACGATAAAAAAATGAAAAAAATCTAAACTCCTTTTTTTTTTAAAAAATGCACTGAAAAGGGAAAAATAATTTTTTTTGAGACATCAGGATTTTATAACAAATAATCATGTGTGCAAAAATAAAAGCGAGGGTCACCAAACATGGAAGGAAGTGGTACAAGAAAATAGATTTTTTTTTCATTTCTTGTAGTTTTTCCTTCCATGTTTGGCGCCCACGCTTTTATTTTTGTGGACATGATTAATTGTTAGGAAATCCTGCTATGTCACAAGTAATTTATTTTTCGATTTCTAGTGCATTTTAATAAAGACTTGTTTATAAAAATTTAATTTTTTTATCTTATTATTTTTAGCTTTGCCAGAAATTGTAACAGGTTTATGGCTGTAGCAAACAAAATTGATATCCTGTCGAGCCAAAGAAACTGTGAAAAATCCGAAGAGTTTCATACAAATTCTGATATAATACCGGAAGAGTCCATTGTAGGGTCATTAGAGGTCACTACTGACCAACTGATGATCATTTAAGATTGTATTGCCACCGGAATTGAGTAACCATACAAAATTTCAAGTCCATCGGACGAAGGGAACAGGTTTTGAGACAGACAGATGTCAAGTTCAATAACAGCAAATAAAAAGAAAAACGGGTTAGTGTCACTAAAATTTCCCTGGACTCTCCCTCCCTTAGGCCGGAAACTTCGCTCTCAGCGAGATAATTATGAAGTTAGAGGCAGCTCGGAATGGGCGATGAATAATCGTTATCAGTGTGCATCTCTCTCTCTCTCTCTCTCTCTCTCTCTCTCTCTCTCTCTATATATATATATATATATATATATATATATATATATATATATATATATATAGTATGTATATATATATATCATATATATATACACTTATACATATAAACAAACACTTATAATAATAATAATAATAATAATAATAATAATAATAATAATAATAATAATAATAATAATTAATAATAATAATAATAATAATAATAATAATATTGTACTGTTTTTGTATGTTTTTTGTTTTTTAAGTAATGAACGACCGTAATAATAATAATAATAATAATAATAATAATAATAATAATAATAATAATAATAATAATAATAATAATAATAATAATATATAATAATAATAATAATTGTACTGTTTTTATGTTTTTTAAGTAATGAACGACCGCAGTTTGACAGTTCGGGGTATTTCATTTTCTGTGACCTTGGTAGTTGTTACGATCGCATTTTAATATGGATAATTATGACAGTTTTAGGACAGTAATGAAAAGCATATTGCTTGTCGCGTTTTAAAGAACCAGTGTACCGAAAGTCTTTTATGGTATATTTTAACGCTAACTAAATTATGATCGCCCCAGTGCCCCTGACGCAAAGGGCCTTGGTGAAGTTCTGCCAATCATATCTGTCCTGTGCTTTATCGTTTACAAATCTTCACTCATCTCCAGCCTTCTTTTTCATAGTTATCATCCTAGTAGGTCTGGGTCGTTGACAATATCACCTATTATGCCCCCACGGGTTGTGCGAAGGACGTGTCCACGCCATCTCCTTCTCCCTTTTACCTTTATCTCATTTACTTATGAAAATTCCGCAATTTTCCTTATGGTACTATTGCCAACTCTTTCTCGCTATCTAACCCCAATTTAAATTATTGCCAAATCGACAGAATCTTTTGGATATGCAGTTGTTTAGTAATCACACCATGATCCATGTCCGTACAGAAGTCAAGATGTTACTTAACATGTGTAATCTTACTATCGTATTCAGTTTCAATCTGCTTTCCAGATCATATTAAGCCCGTCCAGTGTTAGATTTGCCTTTTTTTAATCTTCCACCAAGGCTGAAAATATTTGTTTTTGTAATATAATTCAAAAAAAAAATTTTGAGCTGCAAATATTGTCAGTGGAGGGGTTTAATGGAAAGGTACTGTTATGTACTATCATATTTCTCCATACGTTAAAACTAAAAGACTCTCTCTCTCTCTCTCTCTCTCTCTCTCTCTCTCTCTCTCTCTCTCGAATCTCTCCCTCTCTCTCTCTCTCTCTCTCTCCTATATATATATATTATATATATCATTATATAATATATATATATATATATATATATATATATATATATGTAGTATATATCTATATATATATATACATTATATATACACAATATATGTTTATTATGTATATATATATATATATTATACAATTCAATTTAGCTTCGGAATAACTTACACTTAAGGGGAATTATAAGTGATAGGTGCTTCGTCGCTAGTGGGATTGAAACTGCGACCAAGACCATTGAGCCATCGAAAGAATATAAAAGAGTCCTGGTTTATGTGACAAAAAATTCATATAATATATTTATATAGTGTATGATATATATATATATATATATATATATATACTATATATATATATATATATATATATATATATATATATATATATATATATATATATATATATATATATATATTCATACAATGCGAACGCGACTTTCAGCCCATAGACTCAAAGGTGAGATTCATTCACTAGGCTTTCGTAAACCTTGATGGAAAAAAAAGACTCCACCTCAAATGACCTTATCAGAGGTACTGGAGTGGTCCACCAGAGGGATGGTTGTATGCGGCTTGCTGTTGGCACTCTCCATGGCGCTGGAGACTTTAGTTGTGTGAAATTCCATGGAGAATCACCCTGATCTATGACATTTCTTTGTGAATTTTCTGTTTTTCAGGGTCTTGTTTAAAAGTATTCTTTTGTACTGCGTTCGCTTATATCATATATCGTTGCGTATTCGGAAAAATAATTTAGTCCGGAAGACATCCATAAGTGGATGGCTAAAATAGCTCCCATCATTTAATAAATGGACATAGTAATTTTCACCTTTTCCTTCAGAGTTGTACCCCTTCAACTTATAGGATGTAATGTTTTTTCACTGTTAAATGCATTCAATGATAATTTCCCAGGAGAAAGACTGCTAATATATATATATATATATATATATAATATATATATATATATATATATATATATATATATATATATATTTTACACATATAGTTCATGGGGATAATCATTATTTAGATAATAAAAGAATTTCAATATTGTTATCGTAGTCCGCATTTAGCTGTACATAACAAATGGGAGAATTAATGGCGTTTACTGAGTACAAAGAGCAAGAGAAAGAATTATTTAGACAAGAATTTGGGGCTGCTATCATAACAGTGAAAGAGGAGGAGAACCTAATAATAGGAGTTGGTATGAATGGCAGGGTGGGAAAGAGAAGAGATGGGTATGAGGAGGTACACGGAGTCCATGGGTTTGGAATTAGAAATGAAGATGGGGATTATTTATTGGAGATGGCTCAGAGTTTTGAATTGGTCTGTATGAACACATGGTTGCAAAAGTTAGATAAGTACTTGATAACATATGAAAGTGGAGGAGTGCAAACCAAATAGATTACATACTGGTTAAAGGAGCCGAGAAAAGCAATGGGACAACTGCAAAGTAATCTTGGGAGAAGCGTGTGTTAAATAGCATAGGTTGGTGGTGATGAATTTTAAAATAAGAGGTAGGAAACCCAAGAAGATTAGGAGAAGATCTAGAATTAAGATTTGGGACCTTAAAGGAGAAAAGAGGAAGCAATGTAAGAGGACTGTGAGAGAGAGATGGCTTGAAAGGGGGAACGTAGAATTTGGCCAGGTAACAGAGAGGAAAATATCTGGTCAGACACAAGAGAAATATGTGTGGGGGAAGCAGAGGAACTGGTGGGGAGAACTAGTGAATATGGAGTGTTGAGAGGAGAAAAGTGGTGGTGGAATGGAGAGGTGCAAGAATCAATTAAAAGAAAATCAAAAGCATTTAAGGTCTGGGAAGTAAGGCATGCACAGGATGCAGAGGAAAGGTACAGAGAGGAGGAAAGAGAGGCGAGAAGGAGGGTAGTTATGACTTTTGGAAGGGTAGCAGAGCAGTTGACTGAAAGCCTAGGAACAAGAAAAGGAGAAAAGGATATCTATAAGATTTCAAACTTGAGGAAAAGGCAGAGACAGGATGTGGGTAAATTAAGTGTCATCAAGGATAGTGATGGAAATATATTGTATAAGGATGAAGAATTAAGAAGAGATGGCGAGAATATTTTGAGCAACTGTTAAATACTGAAAATTAGAGAGAGGAAATGGGGGAAGCACAAAGGGTGGAGGGACCAGTGATGGTACACGATGCAGAAGTGAAGAGAGCAGCATTAAGGAAAATGAAGAATGGTAAAACACCAGGTTCATTGGAGTTTCAAATTGAAATGATCAAATTTCTAGGTACAGAGGGGGAGAGATGGATGCTGGATTTATTGAAAGCTATATGTGAAGAGGAAGAAATGCCAAGGGAATGGGAGGAGAGTCTAATGGTATATATATACAAGCAGAAAGGAGATATGGATTGTGGTAACTACGGGGGAATTAGACTAACAGAGCATGGATTGAAAGTTTTAGAGAGAATACTGGATGAGAGATTAAGAGAAATTATAAGGATTGGAAACAGCAGTATGGATTCATGAGAGGAAGAGGGACGGTGGATGCCATCTTCATAGAAAGACAGCTACAGGAAAAGAAGCTAGAGGGAAACCAGTAGCTCTATTGTGTATTTATAGATCTAGAGAAAGCATGCAAGAGAATCCCAAGAGAAGTGATGTTTTGGTGTATGAGGAAAAGGAAAGTCCCTGAATATTTGGTTAGGCTGGTAGAGATGATATATAAAAGAACGAGCACAAAAGTAATAACAGCAGTTGGGGAAACAGAAAACTTTGAAGTTAGTGTTGGATTACACCAGGGGTCAACATTGTGCCCATTTTTGTTTGTGCTGGTCATGAATGTGTTAAGTGAAGAGATCAGGAACGAAGAGCTGTGGGAGTTGTTGTACACTGATAATCTGGTGATTACTGCTGAAAATGAGGTTGACCTCCAGAGAAGGGTTGGAGAGTGGCAGGAGTCTTTAGAGAGGGGTGGTTTAAAGGTGAATGTGAATACAACATATGTTTTGCAGAGCAGTAGGGAAGATATAGACAGAATAGTAATACAAGAAAGAAGAGGCTCAATTATAAGACTGGCAGAAAAGTTTAAATACTTAGCATCTACTTTAAGCCAAGAGGGAGGATGTGAGGCTGAAGTTGTCAGTAGGATAAAACCTGATTGGGGAAAGTGGAGAGAGGTAGCTGGAGTATTGTGATAAGAAAAGGCCAATCAAGCTAAAAGTCAAGATCTATAACACAGTGATAAGATCAGTGTTAATGTATGGAGCAGAAACATAGGCTCTAAGAAGAAAAGAGGAAATAAAGCTTGAGAGAACAGAGATGAGAATGCTGAGGTGGATCATGGGAATATAGTTGCTTGAGAGATTGGAAAAGGCTAAAATAAGAAAAAGGGCAGGCTTAAGCCTGGGTCAGACATTGGCGTTTTCAAACCTCGTATGTCGTAACAGCCAAAATTTTGCTCTTTATGACCATAAATCGGCATAAATCGTAACCAAGTCCCCGAGTATGACGACTTTGTGCCAGGGATGGCGACTATGCAAGGCTGCCTTGCATAGTCGCTGTCTTTCCATGACTGCCAAAAGTTGCCATGTCATGGCGCAACACGCTATTATTTCATAATGGCCTCTTGACTTACGGCATTTGATCACACGAGTTGTAACTAGCAATAGCGAGGTACGGCATTCAGTACAACATACACCATGTACTTGGCAAACCCACAACGACACGCAGTGGGGCTGTGCAGTGAGTCAGAATGTGTCAAGTGCGTCAGCAGCCTATAAATGTAGTTCAAGGGCTTAGTTAATCGCCCACAGCTGCCACGGTTTTGGATTAAAGATTTTCTGTATTCTTCATATAATTTGAGAACTTCAGATATAGCTAAATATGACACTGAATACAACTTAAACGAAAATATATTCTGTAATATAAAAAAGATGAAGTTTAACTTTAAATCACAAAATTTACACAGTTTTCTAACATGATTTTCTTTAGTGAGTTCATTGCAATCAGTGTCAATTTATTATCATGTTCTTAAGTAGCATAAGAAATGAAAAGGCATTTTTTATTTTGAGTAAAATATATATTGCATTAAAGATTTTCAGTTGCTAGTCTTGATTTTTACGACCTCTTCAGCCATAATGTATGTTCTTTTTACTTTATTAAACACATAGAACTTAGGCAGTAAGAAAGTACACAGAGTAAGAGGAATGTGGACACAACAGAATAAAATTAACAATATTCAATATTAAAGTAAACGTAAACACTAAATCAGCTTTGTGAGTAAACTTAACAGTAAATATACAAAATACAAGGAGCAAATAATGGGCTCATAAGGATTCCTAACGCTGAAAGCTGACCCTAACAAAGTAAGAAAAGAATATAATATGCCAAAGGCTCAAATGATAATAACACGGGCCCAATAATGAAACCATTAACCTATAACTATTAAAAGGAAGGAAGACCAGAGAAAATAAAGTTGGGAAAGCCTTAAATCTCCTACCTATCTGGGGCACTACTAAACTTATAAAATAATTCAAACAGGCATTCAGAGGGGCAATGAATACCGTATACCCACAACTCAATACAACATACACACACACACACACACACACACACACACACACACACACATATATATATATATATATATATATATATATATATATAGTATATATATATTATATATATATATATATATGTATGTTGTATTGAGTTGTGGGTATACGGTATTCATTGTTCCTCTGAATGCCTATTTGAATTATTTTATAAGTTCTATCCCGAAGGACAACAGAAGATATCTCTTAACTGGCAATTGCCTCCTACAAGCCTCCTCACGAGCCTGTAGCTCTCTTAAAGGAGCAGCTGGAGACTGGCGAAATTGGACAGTGGTTGGCGAAATGTCTCCTACATGCCGGGACAGAGTGATGACCACGTCTTCCGCTAAATCCTCAAGTGGGAAACGGGTACAGGAGTTGCAAGTGACGATAACCTGCGATATCACAGCCGTGATTAAACTCCAAAATGCACTTACAATGTAGATGGCTCAGCACATCTACGGTAAACCACTTCCTTGGGAAGGTCCATCGAAGTAATCCCATTCAAGAGTGCTTAAGGTCAATCTCCCAAAACGACTGCTAATAAAAGAGCGTACATCCAAGAGCACAATCAGACCCGAACATCCTCGGACCGATGTCCATACTCCATACACCGCACTGCAGTTCCACTACAACTCGTAAACAAAACAAAAACAATTGTTAACACGATAGCTAGGTAACTCACAACAAGAGGAGGAATCACAGAACAAAACAACTGAAATATACAGTTGCTGAACTGAATAAAAAAAAATACTTAAAACTAAGGAAAACAAGGCTGAATTAAGGATATTCTTATAAAAATGAAAATTATTAAACTATGTTAATCTGACACCTTCCTGCCCTAAAAAAGTAAGTTATTCAAATAGAATACATTTTTTTCTATAACACAACCACATAACATACTAGAAGATAATCATATAAATAACTCGATTTAAAACATCCTGCAAAGGAAAAACAATAAGGTGAAACAATATTCAGAACAACATTATAGTGAAATAGACTTAACACAGCCTGAATCCACACACTATTTTAAACAAGATCAAAAGTTAACTACCTCAAATAAAATTTCCAATACAAACCCCGAGGAAGAAATGAGAAGGGCAAGGGGAGAAGAGAAATAAGCAGACTTACATCATAGAGAGGGCATCAGGAATACAGTTATTGACACCCTTAACATGTTTAATAATTAGAGGACACTCCTGCAGCTGAAGAGCCACACAGAATCCTCTGGTTAGAACCTTTCATTCTTGTGATGAACACCAATGGGTTATGGTCAGTCCAAATTTCCACTGGAAAGGAAAAGTTAGGCACATACAGTTTCAAGTGAACCAAGGTGCGAGTTAAAGCCAGCGCCTCCTTCTTGTTGATAGAATACCTTTTCTCTGCATCCAGCAACTTACGACTAAAGTATGATACTGGACGTACTTCACCATCTTCATGTCTTTGAAAAAGTACTCCACCTGTAACAACATCACTAGCATCTACAGCCACAATAAACGGTTTCTGAAATTCAGGAGCATTAGAATAAGGTAGACATCAATACCGTTTTGAGTTTTAAGAAAGATTTCTCACACTGAGGAGTCCATACAAATTTTTATTAGACATCAATACTGTTTTGAGTTTTAAGAAAGATTTCTCACTCTGAGGAGACCATACAAATTTTTATCCCTTTTGCAATAGTTGAGTTAGGGGCTGAGCAAGGTCAGAGAAGTTCCGGATGAATCTCCTATAATAACCCATCATGCCTAATATTCTCCGGACTTCTGTAACATTGCGCGGCCTTTGCAAATTTAATAGAGCCTTGAGGTTAGGTTGTTTAGGAGTAACCTGACCCAACCCAACCTCGCGACTTAGATGACACACCTTGGCTTTACCAAATTCACACTTGCTTCAATTCACAACAAGACTGGCAGCTCTCAGGGCCTCAAATACCTTCTTTAATCTCACCAAATGAGTCCTCCAGTCATTGCTGTGAATAACCAAATCATCAATGTATCTTTCTGTACCCTCCAGACCACATATAACTCAGTTCACCAACTGCTGGAAGGTACACGTCGCATTCTTCATCCCAAAGGGCATTACGTTGCATTCATAAAGCCCAAAGGGCGTAACAAAAGTGGAAATCTCACGAGCTCGATCAGATAGGGGAAGCTGCCATTACCCCTTTAAAAGATCTAATTTAGTTATTAACTTAGCAGGCACTATCCGATCAAGACAGTCCTCAATATGAGGCAAAGGGAAAGAAGTCATTCTCAATATTAGCATTGACCTTGCGGTAGTCCACACACATGTGAAACTGCCTGTCAGGTTTCTTATCAATTTCGATTATCAATAGACATATTGATATCGACTCTGCTGTATATAGGCCTGTCGAATTCAGGTTCTGTACTTGCAATCAATAGCACCCAATGTCTGCCATGGTAGTTCATTGGTATGTTTGTCATTTTTGGCTAATTATGAAGTTTAAAAGATGCCAATGGAGTCATGATGTGTGAGGGCATTACAACCGTGGGTCGGTGGAGTGAGTATTTAGGAATTAGAGGATTTGTTGAATATGAACGATGTAGGAGAGGCAGAGCTGAATGTTGCGAGTGTGGCAAGGGTTAGCGTGAGTTTTGAAAATGCTCGTGATTGTCCTGTTGAGGACGTTGGGAAGACAATGAATGGGCGCCAAAATGAAGAGACGTTGAAATTGGTGAGGAATGTGGTGACATGTAGGAGTAGTAAAATCGTTTTGGTTGGGGAAAAGGTGAAACAGTGTTTTGGGATGGTTTGATCGTGTACGGACGATAATAGGTTGGTGAAACCATAAAATTGGAACTTCTGAAGGGAAAAAGGAAAGGAAGACTCAGAAAGGGACTTTCAAAGTGGAACTAAACACAGAAATGGGTCGAATTCCGTCGTCTACCGCAGCAATGTCATACGATATAGTATCCGGCAATTGGTGATGTGAACCTTGTACTCAAGGCGAGACGAAGTGAATAAAGGGTTCTGCATTCTTGACAGCTGTGCTGAATTATGACATTTAAAGTAATTTTCTTTATGTCGAGAACTTATTACGGCGCACTAGCAAAATACTGTGTGAGTTTAATGATAAAATAGGAACTATATATAGCCTGGGTCGGTCTCGATCGTTTGGGCTGATTTCTCTTTCATTCTCAAAAATGTGTTAATAATGAATTTAATTGAAGTCCTTATCTATGATTTTTTTTATGTATACATGCGTCAGCTTGCGTATTCTTGGTTAACTGTCACCAGTTAAGAAAACCTCCTTCAGAAAAGTTTAGAAGTCCAATAAGGTTAACAGCATAAGTCGTGTGAATACAAGAAAAGTACCATTGTAGTTAAATAAGAATTCTTTTCATGGACAACGAAACATTGAGAAAAATACGGTAGAGCCATGTTGGGTTAGCCTAGTCTTGACTAGTAGGACAGGATACAGTTATAAAAAAATCTTAGTATTCTAGGTTTTATTAGGTTTACAGAAAAGGACCGAAGAAAATTGATTGAGTACAGTAATCCAAATCAAACTCTCAGCTTCAAATGACTCCAATTTTAGTGTAGGCTAAAGACTTGGTCATTAGAAGCTAGCCATGTCGAGAAGTGAGGAGTCGATTCCGATGGCATTTGTGTCCATTGTCAGATGAATCTGCAGCGTCTGTACAAAATGTAACTCACCTCCCTTTTTTTCTACATTGATGAGCTGATGTCACGCCTCTAGTACGTGTAGTGTTCTAGTAGATGACCAAGGTTTGCATACACAATGCAGGTAAAATCAAGACAGATATGATGAATTGTGTTTAAGCAATTTATATATATATATATATACTATATATATATATATATAACCCTATATATATATATCTAAAGAGATAGTCCTAAAATGCACAATCCATAAGGATATTTTAATTATCGTCCGCTGGACGCATTGGACTTGGTCGATCTTTCTCTCTCATATATATATATATATATATATATATATATATAATATATATATATATATATATATATATATGTGTGTGTGTGTGTGTGTGTGTGTGTGTGTGTGTGTGTATATTTATATATATATATTTGTATATATCTATATAATATATATATATATAGATATATATATATATATTATATATATATATATATATATATATATATATATATATATATATATAAATGCACACATACATACATACATATATATATATATATATATAATTATATATATATATATATATATATACACAGTATACAAATATATCTATAATTTCTGTATATTATTTCTATATTCCTCCTAACCTCCTGTATCCCCTGACCCACCGATTCCATTGCCGGGTCCCATCCTCCCACCCAACTCCTGCCTCCCTGCTCCCTTTGAGTGGGCAAGAAGCATGAAACATGCTACGTCTTTCGAGTTATTGCTTAGCTTCTTTTATATGAGGTGGCCTTGGTTTCGCTCTTCCCGGAGTCTGATGCCATTTTTTAATCTCGTTGTCTGAAGCTCTTCCTCTCTTGACACCGGAAGTGACGTTTAATGCATCTATTTATATCCTTATTACTGGGACTTCAGTTTCCTTTTTATTATAAAGACTTTGCATTGCCAGAATGTGATAAGCGACTGTCGGTGTTTCATTTTTAATAACATGAAGCTTGTACATTCTATATCTCTACGCTCAGAGAAGATATGCTTTTTTACTGTGCACACACTTCTTAACCTTCTCTGGCCTTCATATTGAATACTGCGGCAATATCTACGAGAGGCTTCGAAACTGACAACGCAGCAGAATCATAATGGAGGAGGAGCGAAAGTTCCAAATGAATGCAACCCACGTCTAGGTAGCACACTTGCCTCCACTAAAGGAATCGAGTTCATTTTAACTCTTACTTCGCCTGAGTCAAATTATTTCTATCTGATTAGTAATTTAATTGTTTTGAATGTTTTATTGTCAAACAGCAACTATATTGTAAACTGCCTCAACATTGGTGAATTTCTACTAATACGAAATATTGAAAAGGTATTAGACTTGCCTCTGCAGTTCTGGAAACGTTTCTAGTTTTTAGTATCATTCTAAAGTTTACAGTAATTGTACATAAAATTTGAACTACTTTTCGAATGCAAAACAACAAGAATGATTAAGAGGTCTTGTAAATAACGAAATGTGGCTGCAGTGTCAGTCGGACATGCATTCCACTGTCTGTCAAGTTAATTCTTTTTTCATTTGTTATACTTTTTTGATGTCTGTCGACAGGTGTGTTGGGGAAGCTGAGGGGATATTTGACATAGCAACCAGTCCTACCTGCTGTGGGGAATCGAACCTTGGAACCCGGTATCAGAGGGAAATATACAAATGAGTGAATAGATAAATAAATAGGAGGTCCCTGAAACATTCTTGTTTCCATACCAGAACGTAGCCAGTTTAAAGGGCGTGGTTACTGTTTTATAGCCATGCGAGACACGCAAGCGGCCATTTTGCTTATACCATAGAAGTGTGGGATCAATCTAAATTAAATAAAGGAAAACGATAAGACTGATGATCTTAAAATCCAGTGTCTTGTATTGGCCAGTTTTAGGTTGAATCCTTATCTCTGATATTTTACTCGAAGTAAATCCGCGGGTTGCTAATCATAGATTTTGATAAAGAATTGAGGATAAAGGTATTATTTGATCTGACGAGGAATTCGGACGGCAGTTTAAAGCGACCACAAACCAGCAAAAAAAAAAAAAAGAAAAAAACACACACACGCACGGAATAATAATTGCTTTTTATTAGATTATTGCGTTTTTAGTTAATAAATAAAGCTTCTCTAGAGATTAGCCTCTGACACAACAAGGGTGTATAATATCTTTTTCTTTAAGAAAAATGAACAAAAGATTTTCACCATTAATTATTAAAGCTTTGAGATTATTATAAAAAAAATACCTCCAAACCAATTTATAATTGGTTGCTTTATCTGCAGCTTTCAGTGAAATGAAGAGCAATAAGAATATTCTGTTTCCTTGATAAATATAAATGATCCATTGCTCCAGTCACACAAATGATATATTTTTTTATTTTCCCTTCTGTTATATATAATATATACTCTATATATAACAAATCCGTCGACAGCGATCAAACAATTGAAACTATCAAGCCAACAGAAGTTTTCACCGCATTCTGACGTACAAGTGATGCTAAGCAAAGAACAAAACAATAAAAGACAGCTAATATGACAAAAGGACTGACATCTGATGGAAATAAGAAACTTCAAAAGTCGCTTCTACATTAAAGTTGCTCTAATCTCATCCAGCGTGGAATTTTCAGAGGAACTGCCGCCCCATCTCTGCCTTTATGACGCGCCCTCTCACCTGACATCTACGAGTGAAGCTTAGGATCTACGGTACAGTCAGCCGGGTATCTCGTGTAGACAGTGCACACCAAGGGGGGTTTTCCGGCATGAAAGGGCACGATTGATTGATGTGATTTGTAACAGGGAATTCTACACTGGTTGGCTTCAAGGTGCAATTTACAAGTCAGTTTTCTATTTAAACCTACATATAACGTATGTGTTTATATATATATATATATATATATATATATATACTATATATATATATATATATAATTTGTATATAAAAATCAAATAAAAATAAAATATTGAAAATTTTTCTTCACACACACACACAACACACACACACACACACACACACACACACACATATATATATATATATAATATATATATATATATATATATATATATATATATATATATATATAATATATATATATATATACATAATTATACCCGGCTGACTGTACCGTAGATCCTAAGCTTCACTCGTAGATGTCAGGTGAGAGGGCGCGTCATAAAGGCAGAGATGGGGCGGCAGTTCCTCTGAAAATTCCACGCTGGATGAGATTAGAGCAACTTTAATGTAGAAGCGACTTTTGAAGTTTCTTATTTCCATCAGATGTCAGTCCTTTTGTCATATTAGCTGTCTTTTATTGTTTTGTTCTTTGCCTAGCATCACTTGTACGTCAGAATGCGTTGAAAATTTCTATTGGCATTATAACCTTTCGTATTATGAAACTGGCCTTTAGACCACCTTTGGCAAACTCAGCTTTCGGTCGTGTTTTCGTGTTTGACACGTGTTAGGTGTCGAGTCACTTTTGTTACTAAACTCTAGGAAGAAACTTTGGTAATAGTGCCACCTTGTCCCTAACAATTAGCCTAACCTGAGAAACGACAAGGAGTAGCAAAGTTTGTCAGGAATGATTACGGTAATTGGATCGAATATAGATTCTCCAGCTGGTCTTGCCAGAACCACTATTCTGAAAGATCTGTAACACTGAAGGACACGAATCATGAAAAATAAATTTGGTATCGAAATTTATTGTAATAGTAAAGCCAGTAAGATGAGTGACAAAAGTACGTTTACAGTGCCGATAATAACATCAGCGAAAAAGTCTGCAAGGCAAAAATATACACCAAATCAAGAAATATTGAGAGAAGCAGGGCCTCTTTCTATAAAGGTTCTAGAGTGTTGGAATGCTTTTATGAAAAGAAAACTTGGTAGTCGTAGAAGCTGGATAACCTGTAAGGGATGTTAACTACGAGTGAAATCATGTTCCTCGTTGGGTTGGTTTTAGCTCTGAGCACAGACTACTTTGTTGCCCTATAACAACAATCTAGTAATTCTTTCAAAAAGAAAAAAAAGTCCCCTTAAGGTGCGTCCACACCGTCGAACAATGTCCGACGGACACCATTGTTACCATATCATAGGCGAAGCAGGATGACGTCATAAGCGTTGAAACGATGGAAATCGATGTGGTAACAAACAGTGGTACCAGATAAGGTTGCATACCATTGTTTTTACTCTGCTCACAAGGTAAAGACCGGCAGACAATTGTTAATTGGTAACAATGTTTGTCCGTCGGACATTGCTCGATCGTGTTGACGCACCTTTATAGTCATTTGCAGTACGTAAATGACAGTTTTCTAAATAAAGATGAAAGTTGAAAAGCAATGGAAAACAAGGAGAAATATTATCAATGACACGATCCATTTTGTTGAAATTAATGCCATAGTACGGCGCTATTGAGTGGTCTTAAGAGAACAACGAGAAAGGGAGCCGGGAGCGAGTCTTTGTTAAAAGTAGATCAGTCGATGAGAAAGAAAGGCTGATTATGCAGACGTATGCGGAGATGATCAGTGGTATGTAAAGTCAACATTATTCTAAAAACGTTAAATCCCGTAGCCTTCAAGATTTACATATATTGAAGGTCTATTTATCTTTCTACTCATATATATATATATATATATATATATATATATATATATATATAATATATATATATACAACGTATATATGAGTGTTTGTGTTAATTGAAATGTGTATTAAGATAAAAATAAACCAGAACCAGAAGCTTGAAGGCATCTGCATTGCAATGTTGAGTGGAACTGTGGTTATTAAATTTTGGATGCAATTGTCGTGTGTTTGTACGTGCTCTGTTTTCAGTTTTATTTTTCCGTAAGGAGTTATCTGCTGACTATATGAAAATACGTTCTGAAAATCTTGAATGGAAAGGAAATAGCAGGGCAACTGAAAAATGTCTAAACCAATGGTACATTAACGCATCAGACAGTACTACATATTTTCGAAAAGACGATTCCAAATTCATTTACAAATTTTAGACATGATATAAAAGTACTGAAAATACTGATATATTTTGTGGAAATCATGCTGCAAATGAACATATAGTATCATACACACAGCACATAGCTGATTTGGTCAATACTACATCGATTGTTGCATATCTAGAAAGTTCATGGAAAACGAGGATATGTATGAAATGTTAATGCTCGGAACTTTACTGGTGTTGTAGTACAAGGCGACAACACCAATGTATAATTGTAACGAAATCCTAAAGCAATGTTTATCAGCTTGAAATGTTGCAACACATTGTAAGATTAGATCACAAACAAAGTTAATCAAAAGTGAAAAGCGTTTGTTAACTTTAGTGAGGAGTGATATTAAAGCTTGGCAGTTTGTGTGGCCTCACTCACTATCCAGCTCGTCTGACACTTGACAATAGTCTGTCCTTCTCCCTAACTACAGTTTTTAGTCCCCTGGAAATTCATCTCGCCTCCTCATATTCAGAGAGGTTGAATGTTATATGTCGAAGTTGCCCCGCACATTGTAGAGAAAAACTCGAACGATTTGTTGTATTTTGTCGATTCATTCATAACGGGTTTGAGTGTCGCAGGTTATGACGTGGAAAGGTGTGAAGATGTTGTCACATTAATTTTTAATTTTAATTTTAATTTTCAATATATGTGGAAGTTGCATGCTCCGGTATTTGATGACTTAGCACCAAAACAAGAAGCCTTTGTAATACATTTTATAATACGTCTGAAGTTTACTGGTTTGACATTTTCTTTATCTTTTTTTTATTTGTTTAATGTATCTGCCTTCTTACTTCCCAAGTGACAGTTAAAATTCAAAGAACAATCTGAACAGTCACATACGGTCTGCAGATCACTTACGTGTGTTCACTTGTGTAATTATGAACTAATATTGAATCATTAAATTAACGGCAATTCTTTGTTAGGAAATGGCCTGCTTTACTTTGTAAGTGCAATGCCTGTAGGTTTGAAAGAATGTTAGAAACACCTGCGAAAGGCTCATAGAAAGCAAAGACCCTGACTATGAATTATGTTGAGAATAAGAAGAAGAAGAAGAAATTACGCAATTCCATGAAAACGCGAAATTACTGAGAACGTTCCACCGGAAGGTCAGCTGGAAATCTCTACAAAAATATAACTTGTCCGTTTGCCGTCAGGTTGAATAGTACAAGTCAAAATATGTGCATTTAAATGGGGTAATCTCCATAATTTTATTTCATTTGCACCAAATTTCATCGAAGGTCTTCTGCAGCGATCTCAATAGATTTTTTTTATGCGTTTCATTCGCTGCTGTATACAATTTCACCCGTTACCATTTCTAAATGTTTTGAAAATCAATTATTTCATTCCTAACTCCTCATGATATTAATTCTTATTAGCTAATTAAGGATTATCTTAAATTTCAAAAGTTACCTGACAAGTATTTCACCATAAGGGCGAGCAGCAAATTCCCAAAATTATAATATGAAAATAATCAATTGTAATTGCAGCTCATCTCCTTAACGTGTGAGTAAAATTTCTTTTAAAAGAAGAGGCAAGCTCTCTTGATGTCAGTAAAAATAACACTGAGTGATATATGAAACAAAATTGGAGTAGTTTTGTTCTACGAATAAAAGATTATAGAGGTTTATAGAGGATTTGAATATTCCCCTCCCCTGCATTGTTGCTTACCTAAATTCTCTTGATTTTGTTCGGGATTCCGAAGAGAGATTGCCTAGTGAACTGGAACCCTTATGTATTGCCACGCTTAATCCGTGAGGGTTGCGCGGATCCTTGCCCGGTCTCTGGTTGAATGTGCTTTTTTCCCCTTTTCAATCGCTCCCCTTCTGAGTCTGAAGCCATTTTTTGTGTTTGTTGGTCTTAAGGGGTCATGCACATTGAAGAAATTGTATTTGTTGGTCTGAAGGGGTCATGTACACTGAAGAAATTGTATTTGTTGGTCTGAAAGGGTCATGCACACTGAAGAAATTGTATTTGTTGGTCTGAAGGAGTCATGTACACTGAAGATATTGTGTTTGTTCGTCTTAATGGGTCATGTACATTGAAGAAATTGTATTTGTTGGTCTTAGTGGGTTATGTACATTGAAGAAATTGTATTTGTTGGTCTTAAAGGGTCATGCACTCTGAAGAAATTGTATTTGTTGGTCTTAGTGGGTCATGCACACTAAAGAAATTGTATTTGTTGGCCTTAAAGGGTCATGCACTCTGAAGAAATTGTATTTGCTGGTCTTAAGGGGTAATGCACTCTGAAGAAATTGTATTTGTTGGTCTGAAGGGGTCATGTACATTGAAGAAATTGTATTTGTTGGCCTTAAAGGGTCATGCAACTCTGAAGAGAATGTATTTTTGCTGTCTAAACCGGGTCATGCACTCTGAAAGAAAATGTTATTTGCTTGGTCTTAAACGTGGGTTATGCACAGTGAAGAAATTGATTTGTTGGTCTGAAGGGGTCTTTTGTAAGTTAATTTCGGGTCATGTAAATTAAAGAAATTGTAGTTGGTGGTTGAAGGGGTGGGGATGTAACATAAAGAATGTATGTGGTACGAAGGGGTCATGTTACATTAAAGAAATTGTATTTGTTGGTCTGAAGGGGTCATGTACATTAAAGAAATTGTATTTGTTGGTCTGAAGGGGTCATGTACCCTGAAAAAATTGTATTTGTTGGTTTGAGGGGGTCATGTACATTGAAGAAATTGTATTTGTTGGCCTTAAAGGGTCATGCACTCTGAAGAAATTGTATTTGCTGGTCTTAAGGGGTAATGCACTCTGAAGAAATTGTATTTTTTGGTCTTAGTGGGTTATGCACAGTGAAGAAATTGTATTTATTGGTCTGAAGGGGTCATGTACACTGAAGAAATTGTATTTGTTGGTCTGAAGGGGTCATGTACATTAAAGAAATTGTATTTGTTGGTCTGAAGGGGTCATGTACATTAAAGAAATTGTATTTGTTGGTCTGAAGGGGTCATGTACATTAAAGAAATTGTATTTGTTGGTCTGAAGGGGTTATGTACATTAAAGAAATTGTATTTGTTGGTCTGAAGGGGTCATGTACCCTGAAGAAATTGTATTTGTTGGTTTGAGGGGGTCATGTACATTGAAGATTGTATTTGTTGGTTAAGTTAAGTACATCTTAGTTTACCAGACCACTGAGCTGATTAGCAGCTCTTAGGGCTGGCCCAAAGGATTAGATATTTTTACGTGGCTAGGAACCAATTGGTCACCTAGCAACGGGACCTACAGTTTATTCTGGGATCCGAACCACACTATATCGAGAAGTGAATTTCTATCACCAGAAATAAATTCCTCTGATTCCGCGTTGGCCGAGCCGGGAATCGAACTTCGGACCACCGGATTGGCAGCCGAGCGCGAAAACCACTCGTCCACTAGGAACTTGTATTTGTTGGTCTTAATTGGTCATGCACACTGAAGAAATTGTATTTGTTGGTCTTAAGGGGTCATGTACACTGAATAAATTGTATTTGTTGGTCTTAAAGGGTCATGTACACTGAAGAAATTGTATTTGTTGGTCTTAGTGGGTCATGTACATTGAATAAATTGTATTTGTTGGTCTTAAAGGGTCATGCACACTGAAGAAATTGTATTTGTTGGTCTTAATTGGTCATGCACACTGAAGAAATTGTATTTGTTGGTCTTAAGGGGTAATGCACTCATGAAGAAATTGTATTTGTTGGTCTTAAGGGGTAGTGCACTCTGAAGAAATTGTATTTGTTGGTCTTAGTGGGTCATGTACAATGAATAAATTGTATTTGTTGGTCTTAGTGGGTCATGTACATTGAAGAAATTGTGTTTGTTGGTCTTAGTGGGTCATGTACACTGAATAAATTGTATTTGTTGGTCTTAAAGGGTCTTGTACACTGAAGAAATTGTATTTGTTGGTCTTAGTGGGTCATGCACACTGAAGAAATTGTATTTGTTGGTCTTAAAGGGTCATGTACACTGAAGAAATTGTATTTGTTGGTCTTAAAGGGTCATGTACACTGAAGAAATTGTATTTGTTGGTCTTAAAGGGTCATGCACACTGAAGAAATTGTATTTGTTGGTCTTAAAGGGTCATGTACACTGATTGAATTGTATTTGTTGGTCTTAGTGGGTCATGCACACTGAAGAAATTGTATTTATTGGTCTTAGTGGGTAATGCACTCTGAAGAAATTGTATTTGTTGGTCCGAAGGTGTCATGTACATTTAAGAAATTGTATTTGTTGGTCTTAGTGGATCATGTACACTGAATGAATTGTATTTGTTGGTCTTAAGGGGTCTTGTACATTGAAGAAATTGTATTTGTTGGTCTGAAGGGGTAATTCACTCTGAAGAAATTGTATTTGTTGGTCTGAAGGGGTCATGTACACTGAATAAATTGTATTTGTTGGTCTTAATGGGTCATGTACACTGGAGAAATGGTATTTGTTGGTCGTAGTGGGTCACGCACACTGAATAAAATGTATTTGTTGGTCTGAAGGGGTTATGTACACTGGATAAATTATTTGTTGGTCTGAAGAGGTCATGTACAGTGAAGAAATTGTATTTGTTGGTCTTATGGGTCATGTACATTAATGAAATATGCCCACTGCTGCGTCGCTATGCATAATTACATCTAAATGCTCTCTCTCTCTCTCTCTCTCTCTCTCTCTCTCTCTCTCTCAGTAAAAAATAGTATGAATAGTATTTTTTCTGATATCACTATAACCATTTTGTCTAGCTGGCCTCGAGTGAATGTTTCACCTGTGTAATGAGTACTGGTAAATTATTCCGAAATTTTCATGTGAAAGATTATTGAGTGATGTGTTACTGGTATGGAATGGTTTCTTTATTTGCTGTTTTTCATTTTTCATGTTCCAGTCACTTCTCTATAGTGCTATAGCTATTATCTGAAAGTGACTGTTTCATTCTCTTCGTTATTTCTGTAACTTATGTTAAAGGAGAATTATGTTTGAGATGGCTTGTCGGATAATGTTCGATGTTAATAAAAACCTTTTGAGTGATTGATGGTACTTAAGAACTTTATTGTATGTATGATATGATGATGCATAAAACTCCCCTAAGTATGTATGATGATACTTATGGCTTTTTGATGCCTATTGAATGCGTAAATTCCTTTTACTAATATTAGTACTACTTAAAGATTTTTGTGTTTTTGATGGAAAATAAAATGTTATTTCACAAGTTTGACGCTACTTTATGACTTTTTGCATATGTTTGATGGTACATAATGCCTCTTTGTGTTTGTTTATTTGAATGTACTTATATGCTTTTTTCGTTTTTGTGAGCGATGGTAGTTGGGGAAAAATTTTTCTTTGTATGTTTGATGGTAAATAAAGAATTGATTTTCTGTCTGATGATCCTAAAATGATGATTCTGTTTGTCTGATGGCTGTACTTCATAATCAACAAACACCTTCATTACTTGGAGGTGACTTTGGTTTGAAAATTATTTGCTAATTTATTTGGGTGTTTGTTTAGTAATTTTGAACGGACTTGCCGGAGATTAAAAGTCAGTGCAAGGTTTTCTAATGCAAGGCTGCTCTGTACATGCTGACTTGATCATTGTAAAATATTTTATTCTCTCCATATTTTAAATGGTATTTACTCTTGTAATTCTGCGTCGAGCTGCAGTTTATTTTAGTAAATCGTAAGATCTCCGTTTTTACATTGATTATTCTTTATGCTGAGTCTTTTTATCATATTATGAGAACGTGTACATTCCAGTGCTTGAAGGGAAGAGATATATACATAAGATAGTGTTGTCCCTCCCATATTTAGGTAGATTATGGGAAATATTTGTTCTTTGATTCACCTCTTTGGAAACAGACTGTTCCGTATGTTGCATGGTTGGGCCTGAAATTTATTGTGGCATTTTTTACTTTCTTTCGTTTGATTAAAGAAAAACACCAGATTTTGCTATAGAAAAAAATGCGTAATGCTCACAGGAATAACGATATTAGTAAAGCATACTGCTTCATATTTCATTCAAATGGATAATTTGAAGATCCACTTCTTTCATGGTTTTCTCCTGAAAAATGCGGACTGGCTTGCCAGTTAATTATTAAGAAAATAGCAAAAAAAATTTCGTGACGGTTTCAATAGTACTTTTGTTAATGCTCAGTTTTTTGGCGAGGAGATGATCATTAACTTTTGGTTACTAAAGAAGAATTTGATCATTTTTTTAAAGCTGGATAATTTTTATGGTTATTTTTTGTACTTGCATTCATGTGAACGCCCAACTTTTATTTTTATTTTTATAGGCCTAAGGTACAGGTAAGAAAATGTTAGTTTAACCTGCTGAAAACATAAGGGGTAAGTGTACACACACGTCTTTCCCATGTCAGCAAACACTACCCATTCAACATTATAGCATTAAGTGCCAGAACACAGCTTTTTCTCCTGAAACAATCAACTTTCGTACATTTCTTGTATAATAATTGATATTAAGCTTTCTTCAGTCCTTCCTGTCCGTTAAAAAAAAAACTGACAGACCCTTTAATATTTATTTGATATTGTAAGCGTGCAGGTTTCCAATGAGCTCTTCAATGGCGCTAGCAGTGGCCTTAACAATTTTAACTAGAAGTCTGGTAATTGAGTATGTCAGTTACCGTAAATAATCTTCACCTGTAGTGGAAAAATCTTGAGTTCGCCACCTATATTGATATAACCGCAATTTTTTTTCTAAATGCTTTAACACCTTTGCAGTAATTTCGCATAGTATTCTTCTCCAAACCACATAGCATTGGCTGTCGACCAGTGCTCAAAACTGTTCGTTCACTTTAGAGCAAAAGTGCCTCCTTGTTTATCACAATTTCTCTGGAATTTGTTCATTTTTCTTTAAAACAGGCCAGTGATTTTGATAAGTAGTGTGATCAAGAATGAACGCAAATTGTGGAAATAGTGATAACAATGATGGTGATATGCATACACTGTGTGTTTATATAGTACATTTCTACAACCATTCAAATATTGCTAGAGACATCGACAGCCTTAGTAGAATGCTTTCATTTTATCAGAAAGCGAGAGGGAACAAACTATATAGTTGACGATGTGGGAAACAATCAGCAATTCGTATATGACTTCTCTCTCCCTCTGTCTCTCACTGAAATTTACGGGGATTTTTACATTTTACTCGTGATATCTTGGTCGTCGTGCTTTACGGGTTGTGTCAGAGGTACCCATCACGCGCAGATCCCGGAGTCATTGCGGACACAATATAAGTGTAAATATGAACCTCCATAGTACTACATGCATCTCAGAAATGAAATTTCATAAAGGAACAACGCATAACCATTTTTTTTTATTTCATATGTCTCACATTGGAGCCAACCTCTTGTGTACCGTCTGCCGAGAAAATGGGAATTTCTGAAGATTACCTCAGGAGATTACTTTTCCAGGTGATTAATTCCAGGGGAAAGTGCGATTATATATAGTTCTTGGGTGATCCCAGATGTTTTCCTTCTTTTACAGAGTTCTTGTGTGTGGTTATTTTTCTGTCAGGTTTGAAAATAGAAATATTAGGGCACTCGCACACACTCCTATGTATATATATATATATATATATATATATATATAGATAATCTATATATATGTTTATATATATATATATATATATATATATATATATACTATATCTATATATATATATATATACTATATATCTATATATATATATAGTTATATATGTATATATATATGTAATATATATATATATATATATATATATTTATGTATATATATACTATACATATATATATACATATATGATATATATATATATATATATATATCTATCTATATATATATATATATATATATATCTTCTTCTCTCCCACTGTTATCCTTACATTAAGGAATCGGTTGCCTGATGCGCCTTCTCCACTACTGCCTTCTATAGAAGGCATCATCCTCCAACAAACTTCTTCTCGCCATATCTAATTCTCTGTCTCCCTCTCGATCTTCTTCCTCTAAGAGGTTCTTCCCAAGCCTTCACTCTTTCCTGGCCATCCATCCTCATCACATGTCCATACCATCTCAATAGTGACTCTTATCACCTCCGTAATCTTTACCAAGGCTGCCCTTCTTATTTCATCATTTTCCAGTCTCTCAAGCAGCGATATTCACATAACCTCAGCATTCTCATCTCTGTTCTCTCAAGCTTTACTTCCTCTTTTCTTCAGAAAGCCCATGTTTCCGATCCATACATTAACACTGTGCTATAGATCTTGACTTTTAGCTTGATTGGCATTTTCTTATCACTACACACACACACACATACACATACATATATATATATATATATATATATATATATATATATATATATACATATATATAGTATATTATATATATATAGATATATATATATATATATATATATATATATATATATATATATATGTTGTTATATATATTAAAAATGTAATGTACAAGCATAAAAAATCAGAAGGAAGCAATATTAAAAGAAATAAATACCTGCATCATGAAGGCATACAAACACACTCACTAAGAATTAAAAGCACAGCATCTCCGTGAACCTCTCGTTGTTACTGAAGGAAAGTTTCAACTTGATAGTGTACAGACTTTCTAATATTGCCAGCTCCATGGTGGCCACTCGACTGGAGAGAATGGAAAATGAATCTAAGCATAGACGGTGATCACCATTTTCTGCGTGATCCCGTATGGCACTGAATGGTGGTTTTACAAAAAACCTGTTAGTCCTAAGCTTAGATTAATTTTCCATTCTCTCTAGTCGAGTGGCCCCCATGGAGCTGGCATTATTAGAAAGTCTGTACACTTTCAAGTTGAAACTTTTCTTCAGTAACAACGAGAGGTTCACGGAGATGCTGTGCTTTTAATTCATAGTGTGTGTTTGTATGCTTCATGATCCAAGTATTTATTTCTTTTAATATTGCTTCCTTACGTTTTTTTTATGCTTGAACATTACCATATTTTATGCATGTGAAATACATTATGTGTAACATTACTGTGTTCTAATGATCGATTTTATATATATATATATACTATATATATATATATATATATATATATATATACGTACATATATATAATATATATATATATATATATATATATATATATATAATATATATATATATATATATATATATATATATATATATATATATATATATATACGTATATATGGATGTATGTTTGTCTGTGTGTTCCATCATAACTGCAATGCATTGAACAATTTCAACCAAACTTGGTGTACATATGACTTACTATCTAAAAAAGAATACTGTGGGGGTAAGACATCACTGGCACCAAAGTGCACCGAAGGGGGTTGGGGTTGGAAGGGCTTCCCCAAAACGGGGTTGGTAATGCCCGTAGACTTAGTAACTAAATAAACTCCACAGGCTTAACATACCTTACAGGTTTATTATACCTCATTTTGATATACTTATAACTTACTATCTGGAAAAGAATAATACTTTTGGGGTAAGACATTAATGGAACCAAAGGGGTCAGGGTGGAACGGGATGACATGTAAGAATAACGGAAAACAACAGATATTAATGTCTAATCCATAGTTTTCAAGATGGCCGAGATGAATACTGAGTCAGTGACACTTCTGATGCCCATTAAGTCCAGGTTCAGCCCAGATAGGAATGGGGAGTGGGAAGGTGTGAAATATATAATGTCAAGAACTCTGGGCAATGTAATTGAAGCAAATATCTTAACAGGGAAGGGAGAGAGTAAGAAGAGCAAGAATTGAGAGAGAGTAGAGGGTATGTTAGGGAGGAAAAAAAAAGGAAAAAAAAAGAGAGAGAGAGAGAGAGAGAGAGAGAGAGAGTAGAGTTGCTAGAGAGAGAGAGAGAGTACAGGGGTTGCTAGGGAAGGGAGAGAGAGAGAGAGGAGAGAGAGAGAAAGAGACCTTACCTTACAGACCTTACAGTTCGTTCGGGTTGCCCCAGGTCCCTCAGTGTGAGGCACCTCTAATGTCTACCAGAGAGTTGCTAGTACATCTTCCGGTATATTTTGCATCTTCCAATCTTGGATGGTCTGGGATGCAGTTTAGATATTTGTCGAGCTTATTCTTAAACACATCTACGCTCACTCCTGATATATTCCTCAGATGAGCTGGCAACGCATTGAATAGACGCTGCATTATCGATGCTGGTGCGTAGTGGATTAATGTCCTGTGTGCTTTCATTATTTTTCCTGGTATTGTTTTGGGCACTATTAATCTACCTCTGCTTGCTCTTTCTGATATTTTTAGCTCCATGATATTTTCTGTTATTCCTTCTATCTGTTTCCATGCCTGAATTATCATGTAGCGTTCTCTTCTTCTTTCTAGACTATATAATTTTAAGGATTGTAGTCTTTCCCAGTAGTCAAGGTCCTTAACTTCTTCTATTCTAGCTGTAAAGGACCTTTGTACACTCTCTATTTGTGCAATATCCTTTTGATAGTGTGGGTACCATATCATATTGCAATATTCAAGTGGACTACGAACATATGTTTTATAAAGCATAATCATGTGTTCAGCTTTTCTTGTTTTGAAGTGCCGTAACAACATTCCCATTTTTGCTTTACGTTTTGCCAAAAGAATTGCTATTTGATCATTGCATAACATGTTCCTATTCATCATCACACCAAGGTCTTTCACTGCTTCCTTATTTGTGATTGTCTCATTATTAGGTCCCCTATATGCATATAGCTTTCCTTCTCTGTCTCCATAATTTATTGATTCAAATTTATCAGAGTTAAATACCATCCTATTTTCCTCTGCCCAATCATATACTTTGTTAAGGTCTCTTTGTAGAGCGTTCCTATCTTCATCACAAGTAATTTCTCTACTTATTCTTGTGTCATCAGCGAAACTACTCACTACCGAATCCTTAACATTACTGTCTATGTCTTCAATCATAATAACAAACAGTATTGCAGCATAACACCCCGGGTACCTTGCGGCACACCGGATATTACCTTGGTTTCATCCGATTTCTCATCGTTTGCAATAACTATCTGTTTTCTGTTGTGTAAAAATTCTTTTAACCATCTTCCTACTTTATCTACGATATTGTGTTTTCTAATTTTCTATGCTAATATATTATGGTCTACTTTGTCAAAAGCTTTTGCAAAGTCTAGATAAACCACATCTGTTTCATTTCCGCTTTTCATATTTTTGAATATGTTCTCACGGTGGACTAACAGTTGGGTTTGTGTACTTTTTCCGGGTACGAAACCGTGTTGTCCTATATTAAACAAATTATTTTTTATTAAATGTTTCATAATATTTTTCTTCATTACCCTTTCATACACTTTCATAATATGTGATGTTAGACTCACAGGCCTATAATTACTTGCCTCTAGTCTTGATCCACTTTTGAAAGTAGGGGTGATATCTGCTAATTTGTGCTCATCATAAATCTTGCCTGTATCTACACTTTGTCTTAATAATATTGCAAGTGGCTTTGCGATAGAATGAACTACTTTCTTTAACAAAATAGCAGGGACTCCATGTTGTATTCTAGTAGCATATCTAATAGCTTTTCGAATTGCCTCTTGTCTTCTGCATTACTATTACTCTCTTTTTTATATGTATAAGTACAACCACAATTTCCTATTCGTTCTTTCCATTCTACGAAAGGAAAATTGAAGTCACCAGATAGGAGAATAGTCCAGTCCTTGTGATTTCTACATATATCATCCAATTTTTCAATTATTAAGTCAAACTCTTTAGTATTAGGAGGTCTATATATTACTATGTTCATTAATTTTTCAGATTCAAATTCTACCGCTATTAGTTCACATTCTGAGTTACTATATTTCCCATATATTTTTCCTTGTTTTTTGTCTTTCCCATATATTGCGGTTCCCCCTTGATTCCTATTTTTTCTATCTGATCTATAAGTTTGGAACCCTTTTATTTGATCATCATTCCCAGTCTCTTGGGAATACCAGATTTCACTTATATTCATTATATCTATTTTCTTTTCAATTTGGGTTAGTTCTTCTAAGTACTCTATTTTTCTTTTTGAGTTACTCGTAACTAAACCCTGCGCATTCATCACTATGATGGTTTGCGTGTTTTCTCCTTCATTTATATTGGTAGTAATAAGGATTTTCCCATGTCTCTTTCCTGTTCTGGTATGTTGTTCTTTTTTTCATTTCCAGAAATTCTGACATTAAAAAATCCAACTTTTCCATAATATTTGATCTTCCTTCATCATAATTATTCATTTTGTGTCTGAATCTGCAATTTTCTCCATTTCTGCAATATCCTCTTGCATAATAAATACAGTTATTATCTCTTGAGTAGAATTTTGGAGCTGATGCTTTGAAATTTTTTGCTGACATCTCTGCATATCTCATTGGTGGTTTGCTTTTCTCTTTTACATGATATTCTTGATTTCTCTCTTTATTTGTTTCTTTCTTATTTTGGATTTTATTACTTGGTTGGTTATTTATTTGATTATGATTCTGGCTACAGGTGCATATATTTGCATTTTTTGTCGAACTTACATCCTTTTCCTTCTTTTAGGTTTTTGCATATTTTTGGATGCAGATCTCTGCAATCATCCCCATAGCCATCTAGGTATGCACATTTACCATATATTTCATAGTTGTGACATACCTTAGGATGTTTGTAGTAACATCTTTCTCCAAATCTGCAATTCCCTCTTTTCAAAAGGTTGCAGATTTTGTCTTTCTTGTCTATTTTTTCCTCTTTCCCGTCATTGTGTAGATCTGGGTAGAGCCTCTTCGGGATTTGCTTTTCTGTTGTCATATCGTAATTTATTTCTTCGTAGGTATGCTGCTTTATTGCCTCATATGTAGTATCAATGAGTATCTCTGCATCCATTCAAAACTTTATCTTGTTCTTTGTTTTCCTTATTTTTTCTGTCACTTCATTTTTGTTTACTTCTCTTCCGTTTTCCTCTTCTTCTTCTTCTTCTTCTTCTTCTTCCCCTTCCTCTTCTTCTTCATCCTCAACTATTTGTACATTCAATCTTGATTTAATAACATTGTCTATCCATGATAGACATGTTGAACAAAAAATTCTTGTATCTTTTCTCATATCTTGCATTACCTCAGCACACTGTGGATGGGTCGGAATGTTGCATGCAGCACATTTTCTGATTAGGTTTTGTGGATTGACTATGCTATACCAAACCTTACACAGTTTGCATGCTTTTGGCATTCTTTTTCCTAATGCGTCAATTAGGATATTCACAAGATTCACCTTATTCATTTTCTTTGTCGGAATATGTTGGTTTATGTATATTTTCTTTATGAGTCTCTTGACCACTTGGATTTTATTTGGAACTTCTTCAATTATTTTCAAGATGTTTTCATTTAGAATTTGTTTTGCACAGTTTGAAGGTTTATCCTTCTACTATATCATATGAAATGCCCCTTTTGTACAATCTTGTTGGTTAAGGACTGTTGTGATTTCATAGATGAGAAATGCCAGTTCCCTTCCTGCTACCTCATCGTATTGCGAATCCGCCAAGCAAGCTAAATTACGCCATTTCTTCCCGCAGTTGGAACTTACTGCCATCTTGTTCTGATTTACAGAATTACACTTGATAAACTAACTTAGAAGACGCTTTATCCTACTATTTTCACACTAATCTTATCACCGATAGTTCACGAACACTTCTAGATATTTCTCAAATTCTAGTCGTATGTTAAACTTGTGATATCTGTTGATTAATCTGACTTCACGCGGGAACGTCTCACCAAGCAAGATGGCTACTACGAGAGGGAGAGGAGAGAAGAGGGGGTATTAAGGAGAGAGAGAGAGAGAGAGAGAGAGAGAGAGAGAGAAGAGAGAGAGAGAGAGAGAGAGAGAGAGAGAGAGAGAGAGTGAGTTTAGTTTAGTTTAGTTTATGATTGTCATTCGGAAGTTTCCCGGTAGCGCCGTTTTGGACAGCTTGTATATATATATATATATATATATATATATATATATATATATATATATATATATGTGTGTGTGTGTGTGTGTGTGTGTGCGTGTGCGTGTGTGTGCATGTTTGTGTATGTGTATACACACACACACACATATATATATATATATATATATATATATATATTATATATATATACGGCCTTATCTATAAGGACTTGCTCTTTTAAGTGGGAAAGGAAGGCTAGTGAATTATGTAATTTTTCTCATTGGTAAATAGTGAATGTTTTTGTCTTTTCAGACGTCCTTAACCCTGAAGGTTGGCTTTCTTTTCGTGATCAGGGTCTATAGTACCCTTTCTTACTGTGTTCAGCAAAATCCGAAAGGTCATTTCCTTCCACTTTCTGGGCCAAAGTACCATATGTTCATTAGCGAATGAGGAACAGGAATACAGAAGAATGATGCTTTTTCTTTGTTGCTCTTTATTTAGAGATGTATGATGTCGATTTACTTCGTATATTACCTTTTTATTCTTTGCCCACTTGTGACATTGTGGAACAAACCACTGAGTCGACAGAAAGCTTTTTATTGGTTTGCATACATACAGTGAAATCAAGAAAATCCGGACCAGGCTCTCCTCATGGCTAGGCTCTCCCTACTTTGACGGGCTTTCGTTTCATGATTTTCAAATTTGTAGGCTCGACATAAAATTCGTGCATCGTACGTTTCAGGTGCATTCCATTAACATCTGTTTTCTAACAGGTTGAGGATGATTAATTCCACATAAAAATTTGGCAGCATTTCTTGAAGCTCGGGAAATAAGTTTGTGCGAGTAATTTCTCTGGACTCGCAATTTCCTGTAAGTTCATTTTCCCCCTGGATATTATGGGTTGTTGTTGTAGCTTCAGAGATGCTATACGTGTAACCTATAAGTATCATGATTTGTGAATGACAAGATTCTTCCAAGGAATTTTGAGATTGTTCCAACAGCTCTGAACACTTCAGCTTTCAGATTTATGAGTAAACTGGATCTCACGATCTCTTTCCAGGAATAGAATGAGGTTTTATATGATTTGCTGGTGCTCAGCGGAAACAAACTGGGTGTGAAGTTTCCAGGGTTTGAGTCCTGTTGATTTTGATTTTCTTTACCAAATTTGAGGTTCCTGTGGTCATCATACCTTAAATGTTTTGGAGATCTCATAACATGTAGACCATACTTACTTCTTTGATAAATTTGAATGGCTGTGGCTATTTAGAAATTTACTTTTTCTGATGATTGACATGTTCTGCAGCCCCACTCATCACTGGAAGAATGTTTGAGTTCTTTGAAAGTTCTTTGAAAGTTTTTTTGCTGTAAACTAGCTTGTGAATGGCGTGTTCATGTTGACATTTTATATGCATCCCAAAATACTACAATGTTAGGGAACCTTTTAATGTCTCATGTTAAGTCCATTACCGTGAACTCTTAATCTTTTTTATGAAAAGCACCGTAGTACCGTCTTGGTGCCAAGTGTTACTGTTCATAGTAACCGTAAGGGTAGAAGTTTTAGTTATAGTATAGTATTTTCATACTAGTGCCGAGTTAGAGCTAGATAGAATGTTTAACCTAGCGATTACACTCTGGTGGCATTTTGAATGGCATTAGACAGTTTTCCATAGCATTATTATGCAAAACATTTTCACACATAAATAGCTAATGCAGCAGAAAGCGTTAAAGACTTTCTGGATACATAAATAAGTGGAGTCAATTCTGTGTCAAAGTCTTACCCAAACAAGGCACCGATTGCTGTTGCATGGAATCATGCAATGCCAACTTTGCTGTTATTTAACCGCCAGGTTGATACACACCGAGCAATTAGCCTCTTTAAGCTGGCATTCCTACATTCTTTACATAGCCTAACATGAATAAAGTAGACCACGTTCAAAGAAAAAGACAAAAAATAAAGTTCACTACAGTGTATTTCATAAGCGAACTATAATGAGAATACTGAAAAAAAAGGTTATAAGCCTTTCCCTCTGAAGATACCTTGAGATTTTACATTTTATACTTCCCATCTCTCTCTCTCTCTTTCTCTTTCATTAACCGCGCAAAGTACGAATTTTTTTTTTTTCAAGGGGGTAAACACACTTTTATGTTCTTCAAGGCCGGTATAGCCTTGATGTTCGCAACTCCATTTCACTTCGTCAGTTTCTGTTTGTTGATGATCGATAGCAGGCAAAGAGTAACACAGATGCAACGTCAGTTTATGAACTGAAAATACCGATGGATTCCAATCGATCCTGTAGTAAAATAATAAGAAATTTGGTTATAGACATTTGTAGGTGGAGTAATTTGAATAAGTGAATGATTACAAATGTAGTAGAATGACGGACATATAATGAAACAAAATGGACTTTGTTAAAAGAGTGAAAGTTTGTATGATTGGAAACTGAGAAAAAGAAATTAACCAATAAAACCATATTAGTGCATTTAATGGTTTTCAAACGTTTTTTTTTATAACCATACAGTTGTTGTTGAGGAAATATGGCATTGTAATTCCTGTACTCTTTATCGTGTTACTTTTGGATACGCTTGTATGTGTGCGAGAATGTCGTGACTCATTGGGTTGATTTAATGTATGTATGCATCGGGTTTTGTTTTATACCTGAATTACATTCCTGACGGCCTGGCGTGTTCCGTATCCAACACGAACTTAGTCTGTTTCTCGCCTCTAAACGGAATAACGCTAATGTATCATGCAACTGATCCTGTGTATTGGTGGCGGTGTGCAAGCAGATGCGTTTCGCTCTTTGGAGCCCTTTGGCAAGATAATGTACATTAGGTCTTTGTGTCTGTCTCAGGCGGAGTGTTTGAAATCATTCCCATCCCGTTATTGTTAAATCCACTGTGGCTTTATTCACCTAAACGGTTAGTCGACCACCTGGTGATTAGTCGACTGTGGTAGGTTATAACTAGGGTGGTAAAACTTGAATGATACCAAAAGGCTTCCTAGGAACCATATACCTGAAAAATCACAGTCAGCCGCTCCTTATTTCAGTATATGATTTCTTGTCTATGTGATCTTCACGGTGATAAAGATGGTGCTAACAGTGGACACATAACCGAAAAAAGATATGAAATTGCATATCACATATAAATGACAGGCATAAAAGTGACAAATTATTAATAGTTTTACTGCGTAATAGTTTATCGAACTTATTCTCTCTCCCTCTCTCTCTCTCTCTCCGGTTACCGAATTCACTGTTGAGGTCAAAAGAGGAACGGTAAATGTTTTCGGGAATGGGGCCCAAATTGATTCTCGCTACTGATGGCGGACTCATTAACTATCTTTGTTAATTGCCTTACGCGAGAGTTGCTGCGTTTTTTTAATGTAAGAAATATATCACCTTCGTTCTGAGAAGGACGAGTCTCCCCTTCCTGTGCAAAAGCGATTTATGACAGTTTGAAACGAAGAAAATCTTTGAGCGATAGCCCATGATCGAAGGGGCAACAAGTAATAGCTATTTTCCTCAGTCCTTTCAAGTAACTCATCTTGAAGAATGAGATAGCTACTGGTCCCTCTTCTCCCGTCTCCCCGCCGAGAGATATGTGCGCTGGGGCCCTTGGGATCCACGGGGTCCACGGGGTCCACATACTTGGGGGACTGTGGGCGAGGGGGGGAGAGACGGCGCTTTCACGTTTCGAGGATACGACTGATTGATTGGTTTATTGATACACTAAACGGACGCTGTTGTAACAACACAGAGATCATCGCTTCTGAAAATTATATATATATATATATATATATATATATATATATATATATATATATATATATATGAATAATTATCACATCACCGTGATTTATATAAATCATTCGAGCTACAAATGTCCTTTAATATCTAATATTCCGAGGTAGAGCGAATTAGATATTATAGGACATTTGTAGCTCGAATGATATATATATATATATATATATATATATATATATATATATATATATATATATATATATATATATATATATATATATTGCAGCTTACTTGGATAGTTTGTAATCGAAGTGGGAATTTTGAAGCGCTCGTAAGTATGATTTCTGTGATACGACTCTTAGAAGTCAAAATTGCATAAATTATCCTTCTATAGTTACCCCTTTGCATATTTGTGCACCTTTTGAAATGGAGCAGTTATGGAAGGAAGAATTCACCTGCTGTGTTTCTCGACGTAATTGAACACCTCAGACCAACCACGAAACTGAAGGACAGGTGGTGCTCCCACACACGCACGCACACCTGAGACGCTCTTGCACGAATCTACAAAATCTGAAATAGTAGCATTACAGGCCTTTACATGCTCGACCCTAGGGTAGTTGTTTATCCTTATTAAATGGTATCTGTTGGGTTTAAACTGACTGTTTCTAGGTATACTATTCTAATAATACAATCCGACTGGATCTTGTTTGTCCGCCCTGGGTGGGCGGGGTAGGTAGGGGATCGGGAGGGTAGGGGAGACATGTGCTCATGCACAATACTCCTGCAAATCTGTTTGTCGACCTGGGTGGGGGGGTAGGTAGCCATAGGCTCGGTAGGGTAGGGGATACATGCCAGGCAGCGCTGCGTTCCAGCGCAGCGTAGCGCCATCAAGCTCGTTACTCCTATAAAGGGGGGTATGATATGAAAAGTGCGCTGACATTTTAGAAACCGGTGCACAAGAAAAATATGTTAAATTCCACACTACCATTGACCAGTCAGGAGAGAGAGAGAGAGAGATTTTAACGAGAGAGACGAGAGAGAGGAGAGAGAGAGAGAGAGAGAGAGAGAGAGGAGAGAGAAGACGTCATATCCAGGTGAGGGATCTTTCCATTACTGACGCTACTCATTCACGGACTCCTTATGAGAACAGATATTTTATGCCCTTACTATTTCAGTCTAACTGTTTTTGGAATTTTGTTGAAGCAAGTCTTCGATTTGTTTCTCTGTGTAGACTTTTGATTTTTAAGCGGAAATTATATGAATAGTTAGTTTATATTTAACTTTCTCGTTACCTAAGAACCAACTTCAGTCATAGCATTTACGTTTCATTTAAGCAAAGACAATATATATATATATATATATATATATATATATATATATATATAGTATATATATATATACATATATATATATATATATATATATTATATATATATATATTATAATGTATGTATATGATTAAAAATGTAAGTACACACACATATTAGCCATATTTCAAGTATAAATTCTGCTTGACTTATTTTGCACTTTGAGAGCCAGCATCATCCTTTGTAATAATTCTAAAAGTTGTTACGATCAGAAAGATGATTAAAATGGCGGTAATAGTAATGGATGGAAAATGGTGATAAGGTTAATGGATGCCGCACTTACCCTTGAGCTTCGAGAATATCATTCATCAATAAAAGATGGTTACCATCCAATACTACATCTATTCCACCCTACAATCAATACCAGGGAAACCCCCATTCCGCTGGACGCCTATAGCGTACCAGTTCCTCTACTCCCGGTCCATAGTATGCTCTCTCTCTCTCTCTCTCTCTCTCTCTCTCTCTCTCTCTCTCTCTCTCTCTCGTTCGCTTTCTCTCTCTCTCTCTCTCTCTCTCTCTCCTATGCAATTAGCGCTGATAACCAGTGGTGTAATGATGCTGATTTACGGCAACTATCAGTCATTCAGTTGCTTATTTGATATATGTATATCTATGTGTGTGTGTCATCGCCTCTTAAGCCCTGCGACACACAGGGGCCTCAATGGAATTCCGTT
This sequence comes from Macrobrachium nipponense, assembly GCF_015104395.2. NCBI lineage: Eukaryota > Metazoa > Arthropoda > Malacostraca > Decapoda > Palaemonidae > Macrobrachium > Macrobrachium nipponense. Next base: position 47,409,930 of record NC_061108.1, read on the forward strand.
CATCATTCTAGCTCAGCAAATCACTGCTCATCTGCAGCCTCCAGTTTCATAGCTCTCATCCAACTAAGTTCGGGTCTTACTTCCTTCTGACTCTGTCACGTACGAAGATTCCTCTTGGGGTTGTGCGAAGGATATGTCCAAGCCATCTCATGGAACTTTCCTAATTTCCCGTACAGTACCGTTTCTCACTCTATCGTTCCATCTGACTCCAAATATTCCTCATGAAGCTTTACTCTCCAATCGGCGGAATTTTATCAGTCTGCCTATTGTTTTACTTGGCTTTTTTCAGTCTTTCAATAAATTTCAACTGAAGGAACCTGTATCGGATATCTTAGCCTCAGCGATAATTTGTCCAATTGCGTTATTTCATCTCTTTGAGCATATTTGTTCCTCGTCACTTCTGTATTCCTTAGATATATCTTTCGTTACGTCTCTCTAGTTGCTGGCCGCATTGTATTAAGTCAGTGACATGTCGCTTCGCTGATGAAGACACCATCATCTGCTTATTCAATCTGCACCTCTATTCAGTTTCTCTTCTACCTCCATCTGCTTTTTCGGTAATAAAATCTATGAGAAGGGCAAGCAGCAAATATGACTCAGCATTCCCATGTAGCAGCCCACTTCTTATTGCAAATTAGCCTGAAAAGAATTCATCAGCATTAGCTGTGCATCTGTTTCATTCATAAGTAATCTCAAATAATTTTATATTTTTAATGGGAATAACAGAGGTGTTGCTCTGTCGTATAGGGTTTTTAAATCCTATAAACTGTTACACAATATGTATTAGCACAAAAAATTTGATCAAACCTTTTATTAATAATTTTCTTTATCCTGTAACGATGAGCATCACACCTGACCTAAGTGTGTAATCCTTTGTCTTATGTAAAACCCGTGGTTTCCGTACCTAGTATTTCTTTTCTCCGATAAGTAAAAATGTGGTTTTCGTACCTAGTATTTCTTTTCTCCGATAAGTAAAAAATGTGGTTTTCGTACCTAGTATTTCTTTTCTCCGATATGGCTTATAGAACTGCAACTCAATTTCACCACTCGGTCGCAAAGATCTTCAACTGTAGATGCCTGGCAAATGACCTCGGGTAAAAACCAGCCGGCAGCAGCAGGGATCGTTGATATTAGTCAATTATGATTACACACTACAAGGGACTTTCTATTATTGTGTTTATTTAGCAAATGAATCCTACAGGGATTGTACTACATTAATGGATGGCCCCCAGTCATGGACGTATGGAGACGCTAAGAGTCTCTTGGTTAATAAAAAAAACTAAGAATAAATTAGTGGTAGGAAACTGGGATGGAAGAGCCTTGAATCAAATTGGAAAGATGCACCAGGGAAACAATGAATTTAAACAGTATGGACATGGCATCTAACCTGTTTATGGGTCATGGTGCAAAGGAATAGGAAATGAGAGATTGGTTAGGAGTAATGTGTATATTTATTTAGGGAGCTAAGATGCAGATCGTAGAGAAGGAACAGGCATGATTCAATGCAAAAGGCAGAACAGACACTGGCTGACTGGAAAGCAGTGAACAGTAGATTAATGCTTGCAAGCCTTATATGAGGTTTATAGTCTGCTTGGCACCAACAAATAAACTCCCCAAAGAAAAGAAAATGTATTTATAATTATACAGTACTACGGTTGGTTTTAGATGAAATATAAGCAAGAGTTATGCAATTGTTATGGGTGATATGAATGCAAACTTTGGGAGAAACCTTAGAGGTATGATGGATGTCATGGACAAGGAGGACTTGGAAGAGACTGCAAACGAGATTGGGGTGCAGTTTTTAGTTTTTGTGCTGTAAATAATCTTTTAAATGGAGATACTCTTAAATGGCACGAGGAAGTCCATGAATACGGATGGACATCTCCAGCTCGCCTGCATATTATTATTATTATTATTATTATTATTCTACTCGTATGCAGAGGTTGCTCGTTGCTGCGAGCCCTGGAGTAGTAGTTCTGGGACGAATCTTTTTGATTCTGCTCGACTGCTGCTCAATTATGATTGGTCCTCGCCTCCTGTACGGTGCTCGGTGCTGGTCGCCTCGCGGCCGTTGGAAGGAGGAAGGTTTCCCGAGTAGTATTAAGCAAGCAAGGACTTCTCCTTCCTTACCAATATGCAGGGTTTCCAGGAGGCGCAGGCGGCGATGGTCTGGAGCTTGATCGATGATTTCGAAATTTTGTACAATGTCTCGTGGGGAGATCCTCTGATTATGGGTAGTCCTGGCATGGTTGAATATTGCTCACTCCTGGCGTGGCAGGAAATTCTTTTTGAAAGGCGCATCGTGGTCATACCGATGTAGGTGCCAAGGCATCCATGGATGGGTGATGTGTACGGGTACACCACGTTGTTCTTCTTCAAGGGGTCCTGCTGCGTAAGGGGGACTGGATTATTCTTCATCACCAGGCTGCTGGTTTTTCTATTTTTATAGTAAATAATCAGATGGATCGTCTTATCAGGATTGGTAGGGCAGACGTTATAAATCTCCTTAAGGGTTTCCTCGTCTCCTTATACTTCCTGTGGAAGTGCCCTTTATATACATAAGTCGGACCTGTTCAGAGGCGTCGATACTTGGTTCCTGCTGGTACCAGCTTTCAATGTTCCTTCGGATAGACTTTTCTATTTCTTGACGAGGATCTGGGCAACTCGCTCTAGTTCTTCGTGATTATTATTATTATTATTATTATTATTATTATTATTATTATTATTATTATTATTATTATTATTATTATTATTATTATTATACATAAGAGGAACCATACGCATATGAAACAAGCTAACTGGATCCACTGACTAGAAATTCAAGTTTCCAAAGAAATGGTGTTCATTAGAAAGCTGGTAATGGGAAGTACAGAAAGAAGAGATCAGCTATTGAAAAATAAGAAAAGAAAGATATAAACTAATAAAGTTCGTAAATAATTAATTAAAGATATAAATAGATTATTGAAAGAGAAGGTGAATTGTTTTAGGGCAATACTGCATTGCATTTTCGCTTGAATTATTGAAACTCCAACCGCACAACATCTTCAGTAAGACTGTTCCACAGTCCATCGGTGTGAGGAATAAGGGACATCTGGATCTGAGAAGTTCGACAGAGAGGCAAGTAGATCACATAGGCATTAATAAAGGAGAGAGAAAGAACGCCGATGAATGTTAGGAGCAGCACAACGCGGCTGAAGTTAGAAGAGCCTTACAAAAACACCTGACGGGGTAACTTGGTTGAATTCAACAAGGTTTCTAGAAGATGGACTTCGAGAGATTCTTGCAGTTTCATATACTATATATATATATATATATATATATATATATATATATATATATGTGTGTGTGTGTGTGTGTGTGTGTGTGTGTGTGTGTATGTATGTATGTATATATGTATGTTTGCTCTCTCTCTCCTCTCTCTTTCTATCTTATATATATATATATATATATATATATATATATATATATATATATTAATATATATTTATATATATTTATATACATATACACATTTAAAGAGAGAGAGAGAGCATAGTGGGAATTCCCACTGTGCTTGCCGTAATGTTAAAGTACTTGAAAGTTATAGCGATGTTGTAATAAAACTTCCAAATTCATCCTCCACGGTAAGAAGGTGTTGGAGAGGAGTGATGGAGCGTTGCTCTCCTGAGGAGGCGTCCCAGAGAGAGGGTCTCAGCGGTCTCAGGCTCTCAGCGCCCGTCCAGTCCTCCTCCCCCCGGAAGTAGACCAGAATGTAAATGCTTTTGGGCGGCCGTCGAGCCATACTTCTAATCATTATGCATGAGGCGTTCAATATAGGGGGTCACCCAACCTGCATAATTATTTTGCAAATAGAAATAGCTTCGCAAATTCGCATTCAGGCTAAAATTGGAAAGAGTTAATGAGGGGTGTAATTGCTCCCTGCTAATTCCCGATTTGGCACAATTTATTCCAAATTTGATGTATAAATAGCCCATACTTTCTTTGCATTCAAAATATATATATATATATATATATATATATATATATATATATATATATATATACATATATATATATAACAATATATATATATACATATATATATATATAATAATATATATATATATATATATATGTATATTATTTTAACAAACACTTACAAAAACACGCACACATACATACATAACATCAAAATACATATACGGTCACATAATAAATATATATATATATATATATATATATATATATATATATATATATATATATATAGTTTATGTGTGTACATAAATACATATACATTTATTATGAGCATGGTGTAATACTACGTGCCTATACCATCAGGAGCATTAAAAAAAAACCACTGATGTGCAATAGCTCTCTTTTTCATCACTATTTTGTCCGTCTGATTGGCTTTCAGTGCATGCATTTAAATAACAGTGCAGTTTTCAACTCGTATATCTTTTGAACTGTTACGTCTGGCCTGTTTTATTTGTTACAGTTTCGTGAAATAGTATGATACATTTTCTTGAACTTCGTGGTTATTCATTTCGGAGGTGAAAAAGTCAGGGATTTTGGACGGCGGGAATATATTCAATAATAACGTCTACTCTGCTCGAAATAGAATTTATTCTTATTTTGCCATTCCTTGACTTGGAATGATTTGATTTCGTCAGAATAAAAAAGAATTAATGGTTACATTTACTATTTAGTATGTCCATTACATAGTCCCACAATTTCTTTATTTATTTTCCAATGTATTTTGATACCTGGAAAGTAATAAAAAGAAAAAAGTATAGCCCCCAGGTAAGAATCAGACCCAGGTTGGTTATGGAATGTTGAAATTTGAAGTTGTCATTTCTTTATTGGCTTCGAACATTGTATGGGAAATCTAAAAGGATTTTCTGTAACGATTAGTTTTGAAGTCTCCTTTCAGAAATTATGAATGATAAGATCTAAATGATGAAGGAGAGTGATGATGATTTTAATAGCGATATTGGTAACAGTCGTTGTAGCAAAAATAAGTGTATATTCTGTGTGAAGGAAACGAAATGGCAAAACCTCCCAGCTTTGGAATTTCCATCCCGCCTCTGTTTTCCTGGCTGGGAAACTTTTTGAATTTTGGAGGCAAGGCTGCCGCTTCCTTTTCCGGTCGCATCTAGCCTTCGACATTTCTTCTTCTCTCTCGTTTCCATCGGGTCTGGACTAGAAAGAGGCGTTTGCCCTTAAAAAATCTATAAATAGCTGAGTGTACAGATGTATTGCGTAGTGAGCACTTTCTAGCCTTCTAGGCTCAGTGGGTCTCGGAGGAGGAGCCCAAGTTCAAGACAGGTGACAGCAATGTGGTTGTCGGTGATGATGATGAAGTCATTCCAGTGGTAAAAGAACAGCCCTCCGTAGAGTCCGCGCCAAGATCAAAGGAGGACCAGGACCACAACGAATTGAAATGTTATGCATTGACAACTATAGTGTCAAGTGCTAATTCTAGAGATTGTTCTTTTGATTGGGATATTCTGATGAAGAGGGATATGAAGATGTAGAAATCATAATTTTGGTTCATCACAACAAGAATCTTCGAATATATTGCATTTTTGTATTTACATAATATTATGCGATTTTTAGCTTCGAATGAATGCATGATATTCTGTAATTTCTTTAGTGTGATAATGAAACCCTTTGATCAGGGATGTTTTTCGGTAGACTTTATTCATGATTTGAGCTTAATACTAATTGCGTCATTTGTTTTTGGAAAAAAAGAATTTTTATTAATTCACAAATTAATATATTGCTTTCATTATAACATTCATATAAAATGCTGTAGCACAGTTCAGAATAAGCATCTTGTATAATTACTGCTTTGGTAAAACTGAAAAACGCAAATTGATTCGCTCCGAAATTTAGTATTTTAAAGAGAGCATTTATTTTATTTGCTCTTTGAAGAATACGGGCAATTAACTCCGTTACCTTTTGCAAAAAGAATGATTTTATTTTTATCTTCATACTTGTTCGATTGTGTGTATTTACCAAAACATCACACACACACACACACACACACACACACACACACACACACACACATATATATATATATATATATATATATATATATATATATATATTATATATATATATATATCACACACATACGTGCAGTTTTATAAACTAACAAACACACACATATTTACATATATAATATTATATATATATATATATATATATATATATATATATATATATATATATATATATATATATATATATATATACCAGAAACGTGGTATGACGAGCAAGAGTTTTCCATGTACATAACGTTTTTGATTTCTATGAACTCAAGTCAGTATTGTAAATGATTCAAGGTGACTTGACCTAAGAAGTGAATGAAGTCACTGTTAACTGATTATATAGCAAAGTTCTTGTGGATGACAACCGCATTTCAAAAGGCGTAGTGAGAATTGGAAGGTTGTTCCCTATAGGGTATTTGGGCTTTTGTTATAGGACCGGGATAACTGAATAATAACCGGTAAACTCTTTCTCTCTCTCTCTCTCTCTCTCTCTCTCTCTCTTTCTTTCTTCTCCCTAAAACCCCTTCTAACTGTCTCTTAACTTCCTCTCCCCCTCACTTTCTCTCTTCTCCCTCCCCTTTCCTTCCCTCCCTTGTCTCTCTAAACTTTCCTCTCCCCTATCACTTTCTCTGCACCTTCCCAACCCCCACCGCCTTTGGGGTGCCATTTATGTCCTACCCCCACATTATTCTTTTCCAGATAGAAAGTCATATGTACTATGCCGAATTTGGGTAATGATAAATTCAAGTTTATTTACTTACTAAGTCTACGGGCAGAATCAACCTCGTTTCAGGGAAGCCCTTCCACCCCTACCCCCTTTGGTGCCCTTTGGTGCTGGTGATGTTTTACCCCACAGTATTCCTTTTTAGATAGTAAGTCATAATTTTATGTATACAAGATTGGTTGAAATCGCTCAATGCGATTCCGAATTATGCTGGCACATACAGACACATACATACATGTATCCAGTTTTATATATATATATATATATTATATATATATATATATATATATATATATATATATATATATATATATATACATATAGATACTTTACAATGGAACATGCAACTGTTTTTTCTTATCGTAGTTTGTGATTTCAAATGCAATTAAGCCTCGATTGTAATTTTAGTATTTAAACCTCGATTTAGGCCCAATGAATTATTTTCATGATATTGTTGTATATATATTAAAAATAAATATTCCCTTAATTTTAGAAAATTAGAAATAGCTTCAAACTTTGCTGCTGCTCTGGGCATTCTCATTGACGTGCATGTATGTATATATACTATATATATATTATGTATATATATGTATGCATATTTTGTATTATTTTTTAAATCATTATAACTAATGATAATAACTAGAGTGAGATGACACCAGCCTAAAACTGATCAGGTGTTTGATGTTAGTTTTTTTAGTCAAGCGGAAACGAGAGTATCATGAATAAAAAGCACTCTTCTACATGCAAGCATTTATTGTTGTTGAGGGTATACATAAAGTTGGGGATTTGTAGGTATATGATGTAATATGGAATACGATTGTCTGTATGTAAAGAGTGGTGTAATTACCTACTACCTATAAACAAACCAAAACATTAAGCTGAGGAGAAGCACTTCGGTAGTTCACAAATATGTCCCGCGCCTTTCGTAAGGTCATCCATTTCTAAGATACTGTCTTTGCTTTTGGGTGTCAGTGAAGCTTTCTCCAACCACAGGCCGAGGGAACATCAGGCGGTGGCATATATACATACATCCTCTGTCATTTTCAGGTTGGAACTCTGTCTTGCTTCAGAAGTACAATCTCTGTCGTAGTGGATCTCTCTTTAAGATGCTTAGAGGTTGTTTGTACCGAGTTAGGTGGATCGTGAAAGTCCCAGGTAATTGTTTTTTCTTGCTAAATTCTCTGTTATTTTTTTTTACTATATATATATATATATATATATATATATATATAGGTAAAGTCCTTCTGTACCTCTGCGAGGCTCTGCTTCTTTAGCCGACAGCCAGTGGGGACAGGTCCCGATGCCTAAGACACTGGCCGGTGTGTTGCTAGCCCACGGGTTACCCCCCAGCCAGAGGGCTGGTACCTATTCTCCTACTCACCCTCGAGTTTTCAGAACTGGTAGGTTGGTGGGCCACCGGGCTTTTGTTGCGCCACCATCCCCAAGCCACCAGTGAGCTGTTGGTTTGAACCCCAGTGTTCACGACTGGTAAGCGAGAACCTTACCACGGCGCCACCTCGGCAGATATATACAGTAGTACCTCGAGATACGAAATTAATCCGTTCCGAGGCGCCCTTCGTATCATGAAGTTTTCGTATCTTGGACCACATTTTACATGTAAAATGGCCAATCCGTTCCAAGCCCTCCAAAAACACCCCAGTAAATTATATTTCCAGGCCTAAAACACATGTTCTAGGGTTATGACGCCGATCCGACGGAAGAAATATGGCTCCAAAAAGGCAAAATACTGTACATACTTGAGTAATATTCAACTGCATGTAATGTTCAACCCCATTTTTACTGCATATATTAGGACTTTAGCATATGTCCCTTAGCAATAAGCCTAGCCTATGTTAGCGGTTGCTACTGTAGCCTAGTCTATGATTTTGACATCTAAACCTAAGAGCTAAAAGCTTAGAATATGCCAATAAAATGTATAAATAATCAGTATGTACTCATTTCAAATAATTATTAATTAATCATTAACTATAATACACAAACAAACAAAAAAAAAAAAAAAAACCTTCCAATCAATTGTTTACATTCAGCTCTTACCTGTCTTACCTCTTACGAGTACCGAACGAACGCCAAGCAATCATTTTTCCTAGCACACAGTAAGCCATAAATTTTCATTAGTATTTCTCTTCAACTAATGAAACTACCAAACAGTATAATAACCATTCATTTCTATTCTTTATTCTATCTTTACCTAATGTTTTTTTTTATTAAATGTATTGCATGAATAAGTTTTTCAATTTACAGCATCCTTTTACCAATAGAATACTTAATGCACAAGGGGTAGATGCTGACCAATAGGAGAGCAGGACCTTATGGGGTAACTAGCATCAGGAACCAATGGGAGAGCGGGAGGATGGTGGCGAGTTTACTCAGTTGGCGGCGCGGGTGTTTTAAAATTGTTCTTGGTGGTCCGGGCGAATCTCGGGACTTTACAGCAACAACCTTTCGTATCTTGAAAACTTTTCGTATGTAGAGCTGTTAAATTTTTCGTATTTGCTTTCGTATCTCGAGTTTTTCGTAAGTTGAGCCTTTCGTATGTCGAGGTACCACTGTATATATATATATATATATATATATATATATATATATTTATAGTATATGTATATACACACACACACACACACCACACACATATATATATATATATATATATATATATATACTAATATATATGTAGTATATATATAGTATATGTATGTATATCTACACACACACGCACACATATTTGTGCCCCGAAGATGTGTTAAATACACGAAAGTACTTGGCACTCTGTCTTTTCTTTTATATATATATATTATATATATATATATTTTAATAAATTATATATATATATAATATATATATTATATTATATATATAATATATATATATATATATATAATATATAATATTGTATTTATGTATATCAACCACGCTTCTGAAAAGTGGAAGGCCCAGTACCCATCCCCCTCTAAAAAGTATTTTTCTGACAGAATGGATGTGATTCGTCGATGTGAATGATCTTAATGATGGTATGTATGTTGTGTAAAATGCTTATGTGTTTTTTTGGTTTGTATCTGTTGCAACATTTTTATGAACACGAGATAGTATTTTTAGTAAAAAATTATTTAACCAAAACGATCGTAATCCCTATTAATGCTGGGTCTTGCGTCTTCTCTTGCCGGCGCATCTCGTAGCGCTATCTGCACTTCACATAAGCAGGAAAATCTTGCACGAAAGTAGCATTTCTCGCTCGAACACTTTTTCAGCCGAGGTCAGCCTTTCGCGAGGAATGATCTAACACATCTGTTGTTCTTTTTCCATTCTCGTCCTTCCACAGTGGATAAGACTGGTGGTTTGTATAAAATAGATTGTTGTCTGGCTTCTGATGGTACTAATTTGGTGGGCAGCTTTCTTTGAATCGAATCCGATATTAAGTGATATCCGAGCCTTTATATTTGTGTCATAAAAAGTCTGGTTAAGTGACACACACACACACAAACATATATATATGCATATATATATATATATATATTATATATATATATATATATATATATATATATATATATATATATGTGTGTGTGTGTGTGTGTGTGTGTGTGTGTGTGTGTGTGTGTCACTTAAACAGACTTTTTATGACACAAATATAAAGGCACGGATATCACTTAATATCGGATTCGGTTCAAAGAAAGCTGCCCACTAAATTAGTACCA
>NC_061108.1:47425404-47430404 GCF_015104395.2 Macrobrachium nipponense
ATTTTGTGTGGCCTCCATCTGCCTGTACCACAGCCTGCATTCTTGAGGGGTATGATTTCAGCAAATCGCAAAAGAGCTGAGACTCAAACTCCTCTCTTCGCAGGTCGTCAAGGCTTAGTATACCATCATAGTTTACTGTGTGCGCTTCAACGCCATCCTTTAAGATACTACCAATGTTTTCACACACACATTAAGGTCAGGGGAGCTACCTGAAAATTCACTTGACGAGAAGAAATCGATATCACTGTTTTGAAGCAGCTCCTGTTTCTGAAGAGTCTTGAAACATGGTGCCTTATCACGCAAAAATGTGACTTCTTCAACAGATGCCACATTTTCAGGATCTTTGAGGAAAGGAAATACTCCACCAGTAAGCACAGTTTCGCTGAAGTATTCGCCATTCTATGACTGTCCTTTTTCTTTGATGATCCACATTAACCGTTTTTCTGTAAAACAGAGAAAATTTCCCAAACAATCAGGAAATTTCACAACTTGGTGGTAGTGCATGTCATCGCTGATATCATCCAACTTTGCAGCCCAAATGATGTAATTTTTATGATTTGGCTTTCTGACTGCTTAAATGAAGAATTTATCTGATGCAGCAACATGGAGGAAGTCAGCTTCATCCCAATCTTTAAGAAATGAACCACAAAACCATGCATGGTCTTCTCTCTGTTGCTGAGTGATGTTGGGCTTGATGATAACATGAAATGGCTTGATACCAGATTTTTTCAACTCACAATATACAGCACTATAACTTCGCTTCTTTCCCTTTTTTGTTTCTAGTTCAAGCGCCAATTTACGTAAAGACTTTCTTGGTCTACCCACTGCCTCAGCTATGATGTCTTTTGACTCCTGAGAAAGGACTTCAGGGGTTCCAAGATTCTCACTCTTTTCGCGATGACAGTCATATGGATTTTTGTTCCAGCTTCTTTTAACAAATATTCATCTCTTTTAATGTATTTAGCTATCTAGGAACATGAAATGAAGGATGTGCCAGCATCCCTGGCCTCCCTGAAGGTTATAGCCCGGATTCGGTCAATCCATCCGATTTCCTCCATGTCGTTAGCCACTCAGTCTGAATATACAAGAAGTGTAAAATGAAAAATAGTTTAATAGAAACTTAGGATAATGTACTTGGAAATAGACTATAGCAGAAAACTTCATAACTTACCATTTGTTCTGTGGGTGGGGGGTGCTCTAATTTCGAAACACCCTGTATATACTAGCCGTAGGTGGCATTGTTTGAACCATAATAGCATAGTTATTTTTCCCCTTAGAAAAAAAGTAAGAGCATATTTGGATTCCTCGTTAACAGTTCTATAAGAATAATGTTTTCATTTTTCTCTGCAACTAATATTGAAGAAGTTAGCATGGCTGGATATCCGGGCAGGTATTCGGATCAAACAGCACAAAGTTCATTCCATCTATCAGGCAAATACGTTACCAAAGACGACTAGAGATTCTGAACAAGTGTGGCTTAGAAACATGATGATTACGAGGACAACTAATAGAAACATTCAAAATACTGAAAGGCATAGCAAAAGTAGACAGTAACTTATTCACGATATATGACTCGTGGAATAAACTGCCACCAGAAGTTGTAAACAACAAGTGTGGAAGAGTTTAAAAGAAAGCTAGACAAAATCATTAGGACACTGAATGATGACTAAAACCTCCTCCTAGAGATAAGTGAGCACATGGTGTCTCCTCAGATGGACTAATAAGTCTTTAAGACATCCTAATCCTTCTCTCTCTCTCTCTCTCTCTCTCTCTCTCATATATATATATATATATATATATATATATATATATATATATATATATATATATATATATGTAAAATGTTTGTACGTTAATTTGTATAAGATAAGTTCTATCTCTCTCTTTTTGTAAGTTAGTATCAGAGAAGTTTGGCTCCTCAACATAACACTCCATTGCCCCTGGCCTAGTTACAGTGACTTTTCATATCTCATTTATCGTGAGGCGACAGCAAAGTTCGATTCCGTATTATGTCTCTCACTTCAACCTCAGATCTGCAGGAGGTTCTGCATCTGTCTTTTATTTCCGGAGACTGAGACTTGATTGGCTTTCTGGCAGTTGATCTGCGATCGATTGCAAAGGGGAAACCCGTGAAGTCTCTTTTTCTTCCTTTCTTTTTTTTTATTTTCTTTTATTACGAACTAAATGAACAGTTTCCAACGCAAGTCTTGACAGTTCCCTCTTCAATGTACAGATGAAGAGAAAAGAGGGGAGTATCTGACTCTCTCCTGGTTTTAATGATTGTATAATGCCATAAATATTGAGGGAACACTGCGCATTTACGTGGGCCATATTATCTTGATCTCTTTTTTCCATTAGTTATGACCCACAGCATTCACCTAACAACCAGGTTCATCATTCACTGCTTAGCTCGTCAGAGATACTGGATTTCATAGAAACAGGAGCGTCCATGTCGTTGCGTTCCTCACCCCGTCTGGAATCGAATATGGATGAACCCCTCGATCGAAAATCGACGGCTGCAGGTGCTCGATGGCATAGAGACAGCCAGACAGACAGACAGACAGACAGACAAACAGACAGACATTGCTGAACTGCAAAGGAAGAGGAGTTTGGGATGAGGATCATTAGGTAAATCTAATTAAGTCTGTTGGTGTCTCATCCTCACGGCCATCCATCATATTTTGACCCCAACTTTATTCATAAGTTTGGCTTTCACACAATTAGACCAACACAGTCCGGGTCATAAGAGACGAGTGAATCTTCCTTCATAATTGGAAAAGTGAAAATAGCGACATGATATATATTTCTTTGATTAGCATATATATTTGTGTATATGATACACACGCACACACAAAGACACACTTGCGCATACACACGCGCACGCATACACCTCGCTGATGTATATGTCAATAGATAAATGTAGATATAAACAATTCTCTAGCAAAAGGTGGTATATGAATTTTGTCATGTTTCTCAAAGGGTCCATCGTCTACTATATGGATAAACAATATATTCAACAATAAGCCGTGAGTGATTTCGGTGGAGTAGCACAAGACAGTAGCCTTTGCCAGCCACTCATTTAAGAGCTCTTTTGCACAATACTTGGCCAAGTATGGTTTCGAAGCATAGTACCGAAGCTGCGCTCAGAACTGCTCATATAGACAGAAACGTTGAACCACCCAGAGTCAAAGTATATAGGGTTTGCTCAACTCAGCAGTGGTGGCGGAGCTAATACTGTGATGTCACAAGAGTAACACTGCCCGTGCTTCTCCATTGAATTACTTAAAGAAGCTTTAGTTTTTATACATTTAAGCCGTATCACAAGGTTTTTTTGATAAAATCTTGATAAAACCTGTAAAGAGGTCACATGCTTGATGTTTTTTAATACCCATTCAAAGTATATATGGTCTGCTCAACTCGGCAGTAGGGGCGGAGCTAATACTGTGACGTCACAAGAGTAACTCTTCCGTGCTTCTCCATTGAATTACTTAAAGAATCCTTAGTTTTTATACATTTAATCCATATCGCATGGTGTTTTTCATAAAATCTTCATGATAAAATCTGTAGAGAGGTCACATGTTTGATTTTTTTAATACCCATTCTCTCATTTAGTCACCAAGCCTTGTTTTATTGCACAAAATATACCAGTTTGAACACACATAGCTACTCCAGCTTTCTTCATATGTTTATTCTTTACTTATTTATTGACTTACCTATATACTGGTTTGCTGTATTCTCTCCAAGTCCATTTCTTATAACATGACAACTCTATCTCTCTCTCTCTCTCTCTCTTTCAGAGATTTTAAATAATTCTTAAGAAATGTATTTAGTTCTGTCCCGATGTTCATACCTCACTTAGAAAAGCAACTTTTTTTATGCTAAAGGTTAGAATGATAGATTAATTATATTTTCCAAAATCTTATTATGAATACTTATTGTTATGCAATAAATACAAAGAAAATATGGATACAGGCAGTGTAAAAAATGACAGTTGCATTTGCATGTCTTGACACAAAAAAGAAAACAATATAAAAAGTATAATAATTACATCATAGACATATAAGGTATCAAAGGAAAAAATGATGAAGAAATGATACAGGGAACACATTTCCAGCAAATTTCTCATTAGCACTTCATATCACATAAATATACTTCCGAACACATAAGTTTACATATAACACAAACTGTATATATATATAGGTATTAATTATGCATGCCTCAAACGATTATATTTTCGAAAAAAGCAGAAAAAGGTATTCGCCAGTCTGGCTGGATGTATCTGATGACGCTTCTTAAGGGGCGGGGCTAGATTTCAGATCTCCCACGTACGCTTAATTTTTTATAATTTTTGCGTGCTAGAGAATTTTTCCTTTGCACGATTATGGGTTTGAAAATAATTTTAATTGTAATGTGTCATATACCAATTGAAAGGGCATTCTTTGTACTTTTACATGGTATATGGCAAAATGTAATAAGATGAAAAATTATGTAAGAAAAATGTGATAAATGTTTACATAAAATTAAAATATTTTGGTCCGTCTCTTGACCTAGAATGCCTCGAAAATTTCTGAGAACACGTATCAATTTTATTTATGCATTATATAGTAAATTTCATCAGCTTTCTAATCCATTTTTCAGTTTCTTTCTATCATCATCTGTCATGGTAGTTGCTGTATAACAAAGAAAGATAAAGGAAAGGAAAACGCATCTTCGAGAAGTTCTGCAGCAAAGAGGCATTCGCACCCGTGTTGGAGGCGCCTGTTCTCTCGGTTGTTCTAGAATCGTCGGGCGTGTTGGGAAACGCAACAGGCGCCGAAGTGTCGTGAGAAACGCCGCGATTTCTGATGCAATACTTCGTCGAGAAACTTCTAAATCATTCCCGTAATCTCGAGAGTCTGTGACGTTCGCCATAGGCCCCGGCCCCAGGTCACCTATAAATACGACTGACGAAGTAGCTGGGATCAGAGAATATCAGTAAGAGCCTCAGATTAGATTATCAG
>NC_061108.1:47435404-47455404 GCF_015104395.2 Macrobrachium nipponense
AGGGGGTGACGTGGTGCAAAGCAATGACAACGTTATATTGAAGTTAAAACATGCAGAGGGGCGGGGACTCTCAGTCTGTGTCATATATCTCTTGTTTTTCGGACTGGTAAATCATTTGTTTCAGTCCTACACTGGACATGATTCTCGTCATTTGTGGCGGAGGCCTTGTTCGTTCAGTCGATTTTGTCCTTTGATATTCTAGTTCATGGCTGATTTAACCGTGTGTCGTCGATTCTCTAGTCTTTATAGACGAGTGATACACATTGCAGTTTACCCCGCCTGCAAATTAGTTTTCAGACTAAATGGGAGGAATGCGTTCATGAGCTGAAACATAATTTCCCCGCAAGAGACAGTCATTCAGGTAATAGTAAATTATGTACATGTTGTCGGTTTACGGGTTGTGGAGCTGTGTTTGTGTTACCTTGGCAAATACATATAGTAAACTACCTTGATATTTGAACAGTGAGAGATTCAATGACAGTGAATATGATAAAAATTAATCGTCAGTGGTTTGGTGAAGTAGATAATGGAGAAGAGAGAGAGAGAGAGAGAGAGAGAGAGAGAGAGAGAGAGAGAGAGAGAGAGAGAGAGAGAGAGAGAGAGAGTGATTGATACGATGGAAATTTGCGCTTTCTTCAATACCTGAAAGTATTTATAAGTTCATAGTGTTATTCCCTTTTCTTCTTTTAAGATTTTCGCCATCCTTAGATTGATTTAATGAGCTGAACTATATTATCCTTTATTCTTCCATGCTTCGCGTCACAGCATTTATTCCTTTCGTACCTGCGACTTAGATTTCATGTAAAACTTGGAAGACAGCTGAAACTGAATCCTCCTGCCACTGAACGCAGAGAGAGAGAGAGAGAGAGAGAGAGAGAGAGAGAGAGAGAGAGAGAGAGAGAGAGAGAGAGCTAAGCATTGAGTGGGGAAAGTGAGAGCATCTCATTAAAAGTTTCTTTTACTTGCGAGGCCTTTCATCTGGAACGTTCTTATTGTAATAACTTTATTTGTTCAGGAAAAGTTCTGGTCTACATTAAATACTGCTTGTACCCCGGAGCGGGGTTAGTGCCGTCAGTGCACCACCTCGAGTTGGCATTACTTAAGGTACTTTTCAGCGTCCCTTCGACCCCCAGCTGCAACCCCTTTCATTCCTCCGTTCATATTATTCTTCTTCTCTTCTTCTTCTTCTCCTTCCATCTTACTTTCCTCCTCCTCTTATCGGTTCTTTCATAGTGCAACTGCGAGGTTCCCCTTCTGTTGCACCTTTCAAACCTTTTTCCGGTCAGTTTCTGTTTTAGCGCTAAATGACCTCATAGGTCCCAGAGCTTGGCCTTAGGCCTAAATTCTATATTCTGACTATATAATACTGCATGCAAATTCGTTTATACAGAGTAATAGGATTTCTTAATCCAATAGGCGTACTGTAGATAATGGTAGTGATTATTTGTTTATTTATTTATTTTTTTTAAAATTTTTTGATGTACTTTTCCGCCCTCCTCCTTCCCCTAGCTGCATTTATTTTCGCCTTTGATGCTCATCCGCTCCCTTTCGTCTCTTCCCAGGTGACTGTCCAACCTCTCTATTAAGCAAACCCCGGAAGTGACGCGCACTTCAGTCGTTAAACCAATTTAACTTGAAGCATAGAAAGTTTGTGCGTACTTCTTTGGGTACCAGCATTGTTTGGGTCACCAGTAGGCGATCTTTTCGTTGTTCTAACCTTGCATGAAGACTTACTGCTCAACATTTTCCTCGGTCTGAAAATAACTTCATATGCCAGAGAGATCTGAAACGGTGCACCGCAATCTCGGTATAAACGGTGCGTGTTGGCACCGTCAAATGCGAACAAATTTTCAGCTTCGGGGGGAACAGGTGTTCCCTGTTGCTGATGAAGTGGCTGCAGACTTCTGTGAAATGTACTATAATTGCTCTTATATTTCCTGCTTTTTCAGTCCCAGTCGGCTAAGCGCTTCCCTTCAGAAAACATATTGGACTGCATATTTATGCATAGATTCATTCAAGTCATTATTCCCCTCAGAAATGATGAAACGAGAGGACGTAAATAACTTCAATTTTAACTTCATTGCATCACGAGGACGCTCGTTTGACGGGGCAGGAGAACAAATTTCACGAGTTCCCGAAGTTTACGCGAATTTTCACGTTTTATGAGCGAGGTGACGGAACTATTTTATGATTTGATGAAATACATCGTAGAGGCCAAGTATTGGGGCTGTATATTCATAACACGATAGATCTTATTAAAGTCCAACGTCCTAACGGCGCTGTTATTACCTTGTTTATGTATAAGGATTTATGCTGATAATGTTTTTGTTTAAATGAGGTCAATGTCTTCTTAGATCTGTTAATACGTTTGTATATATATTATTTTTTTAGCTTTCCAATACAATTCTAAACCTGTCTTTTTTTTAATTTTTCTTCATCTGTTTTCATCTAGACTTCAAAACCTTCGTCTCACTTCATTCTGTGTCTGCACTTATGTTTCAACCAGCTCCTAACGATGGCAAACAATTTCTAAAATTACCTGTCCATCGATAACACACGCACACACACACTCACACACACACACACACACACACACACACACACACACACATATATATATATATATATATATATATATATATATATATATATATATATATATATATACAACCTATCTCCACCATGATAGCTAATGAGTAAGCTTGTAACACCTGGCTAATTGTGGATTTTTGCCACTTACACATGTGTGCCTTTTCCTACTCATGAATATCAAGCCACTAATATCTTTTAATATCGAATTCACTATACCGTAGGAATAACTTACACCCTAAATAATTCGCGTTTCTAATTCACATAATTCAGATCAGAACACAAAATATGACATACATTAGTATGTGTTCTATTTAATTTCGCGTTGCGGAAGTATAAGTCCTTATTATTTTGCGTAAACTCCAGATTAATTATCAAAGAACAATGGCAGTGAAATGTTTAAAAATAAAATACTATAAGAAAATAACTGCAAGTTTCTTTATATATAGTACCTGTAAATGAGATCCTGCCTCTCTGGAGGCTGTGCCGGGTGTACCTGGCACTTCCTCCTCACTTGAGGCTGTACCAGCTTTAAATGGTGCTTTTGATCCTTTGGAGGATGCACCAATGTCCATTCTTCACACCCCTCCTCAGGCAGCACCAGCTTTGTCTGGTGTTCCTGAGACCGATAACCCTCTGAAAAGGAAGGCAGCCATAAATAAATAATCGGTCTCCTTCCAGAAAAAAGGAGCAAGTCAGTCAGCTGAAAGCTCTTAAAAGAGGCTCTAATTTAACAGCCTCTAAAGGAAAGTAAATTCATTAATTTTCTACAGTGGAACTGTCAGGGATTAAGAGCTAAATGGGAAGAATTCAGGCTGCTCATATCAAAAGTGTCTCCTGTTTGTATAGCTCTGCAGGAGACCATGATTGGCAATAATATGTGCCCCAGCCCACGAGAGTATACATCCTATCACTCCACCTATAATCTAAATATTGGAAACCATGGTGGTGTCGTTTTGTATGTTCGAAAGACACCCCACAAAATCCTATTAGTATCAACATTGCAAGTGATAGGTGTGCAGATCCATTTGCAAAGAAAATATACAGTATGCTCTCTCTATCTACCACCTAACGAAGTCTTCCCCATCAATGAATTTAAATCTCTTATTCAACAGTTACCACGTCCTTTTGTTATTTTGGGAAATATGAATCGTCACCAATCAGAGAGGAAGATGCTTGGGTTCCATCATAGAATATGAAAATGTGGGGATTCTCAACTCTGGGGACTCTACACATTTTTATGTTCAAACAGGCATGTTATCAGCTATTGATTTATCTGTATGTAGTGATGATTGCCTTATTGACTTTAATTGGAGAACTATAAATGATAGATCTACCAGCGACCATTTCCCAATAGTGGTGAGTGTAGTATCAAGCCCTCCATCTCCAAGGCTACCTAAATGGAACATTGGTAAAGCTGATTGGGCAGTATTCCAGGAGCACAGCTGAATAGATGACTCTGCTGATGACTATCCCTGTGTAGATGATGCTTTTGACTTTTTGAATGCAATAATGTTCTCGGCTGGTCTTCAATCTATATCTAGGACTTCGGGCATATTTATCCACCGGCCAGTTCCCTGGTGGACTTGTAAATGCCAGGAAACTCACAGAACTATGAGATCTGCTTTCACCAGATACCGCAGACGAGAATGTGAGTATTACCGTGTAGAATTTCGAAAAGCAAAAGCTCATTTTCGCATGGAAATAAAAAAAGCACGAAGTGAATCTTGGACGATATTCATATCTTCACTAAATACGAAAACTCCTCTGACTCTAGTTTGGAAAGGGAGTTAGAAAAATAGCAGTCAAGTTCACTCCTTGTCAACCTCCAGTTATTAACATCAATGGTTGCGAGGTAGCAGACCCCCAGTTAGTGGCAAATGAGTTTGCTAATCCTTTTGCTTATGTTGCGAAGAAAAATTATGACAGACCCTATTCAGCTCAAAGACGGTTAATGGAACAGGTCGAAATTGATTTTAATACCTTAAGACATGAGCAATACTGTGCTCCCTTTACTATTAGAGAATTTGAATCAGCTCCTGGACTGGATGATATAACATATGATCAAGCATACCCCTGAAAATACCAGACTTTTCCTATTAAGCCTAATTAACAGAATTTACCGAGGACATATCTTCCCCAAGCTTTGGGAGAAGTTAAAATTACTGCCATTTGTGAAACCTGGAAAAGATCCATTCAAGACAGAAAATTATCGTCCTATTGCATTGACATCTTGTTTGTGTAAGATCATGGAAAAAATGGTGAACACACGATTGATGTAGTACTTGGAAAGAGGTAAATACCTGTCGCCTGCTCAGTGTGGTTTTCGGAATATGCACTCCACAACTGATGTATTGGTAAATGGAATCTCCAATATGTGAAGCTTTTGCCAACAAGCAGCATCACATCACTGTTTTCTTTGATCTATAGAAGGCTTATTATACAACATGGAGATATGGCATTTTGAGGGTCCTTTATGAATGCAACCTGAGAGGTAATTTGCCCCTGTTTATTAAGGCTTTTTTAAAAAATAGGATATTTCAGGTCCAGGTTGGAGCAACAATGTCAGATGTGTTCAATCAAGAAGAAGGAGTACCACAAGCAAGTGTTTTAAGTGTAACCTTGTTCGCCTTGGTAATCAATGGGGTTTCTAAAATAATTCCCCCAGATATAACATATACCCTTTTTGTTGATGACCTGTCGATTTCCTTTGCACCATCAAGGATGGCAGTGGCTGAACGCCGCCTTCAGCTCTGCATTGATAATATAGTAAAGTGGGCTGAGGTTAATGGTTTTAGATTTTCTGCCAGTAAAACGATATCTATTCACTTTTGTCGTATAATGGGAATCCACCCTGTTCCAGATCTATTCATTCATAGGCAGAGAATTCCATGTGTTGGTGAAACAAGGTTTCTTGGCTTGATTTTTGATAGCAAGCTGACTGGATTCCACATCTGAAATATATTAAGGCAAAATCCTTGAAAGCAATGAATTTGCTGAAAGTCCTGTCTCACACTTCGTGGGGTGCAGACTGAACTCAGATGTTGAGATTATATAAAGCCTTGGTCTTTTCAAAATTAAGTTATGGGTGTGAGGTGCACACTTCTGCGAAGCCAAATAGCCTTAAAATGCTCAACTCAATTCATTATCATGGAGGAATACGGTTGTGTACAGGAGCATTTAAATCATCTCCCACCGAGAGCATGCTTGTAGATGCTGATGAGGTGCCACTGGATCTTCATTGCAAGCGACTGCTGGTTCGGAACTGGTATAGATTCCAGAGGCTACCTAAGTCTTTAACCAGCATTTGTATGAGAAATGAAAGGCATTGGCAGTTTTATGAAAGTCACCCAAATCAACCTCATCCATTCGCTTTTAGAGTAAATTTTTTCGTCCGTGAATTAAATATGCCAAGAATCGAGATTTTGTAGATATTCCTTCCCATGTTGGGGTGGCTGGGAATGAGAAAGCTGACCAACTTGCAAAGTCTGCGGTCAGCTCCCCAGAACCCACAAGATGCCTACTACCATATCGGGATTTGTATCCTCTAGTAGGTCAGAGAATTAAAAAAATGTTGGCAGTCCCAGTGGGAGGATATTTTAACTAATCAAAAAATGCGCAGTATAACTTCATCAGTGTCTCCTTGGTCATATTCGTATATGCCAAGGAGACAAGAAACGATGTTGTGCAGATTGAGGATTGGACATACAAGCCACACATGGGTTCTTGATGTCTCGTGAAAATCCTCCGTTTTGTGAGAACTATACTGTGCCCTTGACTGTGGAACATTTGTTGATTGAATGTCCCAGATTCGGGAATTTGAGACATAGGTTCCTGTCTTGGGGTCGTGACAGAGTAGGTAATTTTATCCTAATTACAATTCTTTGAAAGGATTGTAATATAGAGCAGTTATATAAATTTATGGGGGAGGCGGGCCTCCTCAACCAAATTTAAATTATACATAGATTGTCTATGTAAGAACTTATATATATGAACAAAATTTTTATACACATGTATTTATAGATATTTATAATGAAATTTATTAAAAATTTAATTTTTTCTGTTTAATTTATTTCGGTGTCAATTACCCAGATGTGACACCAGATTTAATAGATACAATCAATCAAATAAGGTCGTGTCCCACAAACAGTGAAATTGAGGTTAAAGACAAACCTTCCATTTAAAATTGACTTGAAACCTCTGTTTCCATTAGCTGCATCATTTGTGCTTAAGAGAACTCCCGCCGCTCAGGAACCTCAAAACCAAAGCATTTAACTATCGTAACTAACCAATGACCAGCAATCCAAGAGAACCACGACTGGTTTACGAAAAAATATGACTGAGCAGAATACTCTTCTGTCATCCTGGTATAGCATTACAAGCACGTGGGAAACTTAAATACTGTTATAAATAACTATTCTACTAATAGCCACCGAGCATGCATTAGATGGGGAAAGGATGCCATTCTCATCTCTATCATCCCATGAACTGCGAATATGGGAAACCTGACAACGCTCTTCTAGTACATCTTGCCATCGAGTGTGGATAATACGGATAAGCTGACCACTCCATTATCTTACTTTCATTTGTGGACACAGGAAAGTTAACCATTGTGTTTTCTATCTTTGAATCTAGTGTGCGTGATATTGGAAAGGTGACCACACATTCCTACATCTTGCTATCTATAGCGGATATAGGCACTTTTATACATCAGGCCATCTATTATGTAGGATAGGAAAGTTGACCACTGTATTTAATGTAAACGCACAAACACACACAAATACACACACAGACACACACACACACACACATATATATATATATATATATATATATATGATATATTAGTGTGTGTGTGTGTGTGTGTGTGTGTGTGTGTGTGTGTGTGTGTGTGTATTTGTGTGTGTTTGTGCGTTTACATTAAATACACACACATATATAATGCATGCTCGGTGGCTATTAGTAGAATAGTTATTTATAACAGTATTTAAGTTTCCCACGTGCTTGAAGTACTATACCAGGGTGACAGAAGAGTATTCTGCGCAGTCATATTTTTTCGTAAACCAGTCGTGGTTCTCTTGGATTGCTGGTCATTGGTTAGTTACGATAGTTAAATGCTTTGGTTTTGAGGTTCCTGAGCGGCGGGAGTTCTCTTAGAGCACAAATGATGCAGCTAATGGAAACACAGATGTTTCAAGTCAATTTTAAATGGAAGGTTTGTCTTTAACCTAAATTTCACTGTTAGTGGGACACGACTTCATTTACAGGTACGATATATAAAGAAACTTGCAGTTATTTTCTTATAGTATTTTATTTTTTAACATTTCACTGCCATTGTTCTTTGATAATGAATCTGGAGTTTACGCAAAATAATAAGAACTTATACTTCCACAACGCGAAACTAAACAGAATACATACTAATGTATGTCATATTTTGTGTTCTGATCTGAATTATGTGAATTGGAAACGCGTATCATTTAGGGTGTAAGTTATTCCTACGGTATAGTGAATTCGATATTAAAAGATGTTAGTGGCCTGATATTTATGAGTAGGAAAAGGCACGCATGTGTAAGTGACAAAAATCCACAATTAGCCAGGTGTTACAATCTTACTCATTAGCTATCATGTTGGAGATAGGTTGATATCATTTCTAAATGCAGAACCTGAATTCGACCGACATACGTTCTGCATAAATAATGCCAGCTTATATCTTTTGCTATCTGGGGTGGGCGAGGCAATGTCTATCGTTGGTTCTAAGCCAGACCACGGTTCGAATCTTGGGCAATATAGAAGTAGAAGCAGAGCAACTTTATACTTATAATTCTCAATGTTTTACGATATTTTGTGACTTAATCTAATGATTATAAAAAAATCTCTCTTGTATAAGTAATAGAACTTTATTTTATATAATAATAATATATACTATACACACATATATATGTGTATGTGTGTACTTAACTGAAACACCATTGAAAATGCATCTGTGCATTGTTACTGATAAATAGCAAGATTTGCTGAAACACTTTTACTGTTAGGTGACTGTTGTTGCCTGTGGTAGATAATAAATGTTTTGTAAGGTCACTCTTCGGTAGGGTAAACTAAAACCGCGCATAATCTGTTCCTGTTCATCAAATTATATATTTCAAGTCTTTTGTTCTACTCTGTCACGGGTGTTTTGTGCAATAACAAAAGTCATTTAGTATTTAAACAGTTTTTTTTTTCAAGAAATAACCATTCGTATTTTGCACAAATTATATCCGAATATTTTTTAGAACCCTGTCAAGGGCACTAAGACAAGCTATGGTTTCCAAATTGCTGTTTAATGTTCAAGTACAACTTTTGAGACTTCCCGCTTTACTCTAAAGACAAACACCTGATCATCCAACGACTGGGTCTTTCTCTAGTCTGACTTTGGAAATGTATATACAAAAACCAGTTGGGGAATGTAAGAAGGAATTGGTGAAACAGTTATCCATAGTGGAACTGAAGGGAAAATGCTGATGCTGTTGAAAACTGTATGCGTAGTACGTAGTACGTTAAAGAGTTCGAGTAGGCAAAAGAATGGAACAGTGTTCTGATGTGGTTCGACTTCGTGGGAAAGACGGGAGGACGATCAGTTGGTGAAAAAGACCTCATAATTGGGAATTAGAGGTCACTAGGAGAGGTCGATGTAGAAAGTACTAGATCTTGTGAAAGATACATTGGAAACGAAAGTCCTTGATATGAAGGAAGTAACAGAGTGAGTAGGGAGACAGAGGTGAATGGTGCGGTATATGTAGGAGCTTTGAAGCGCTGTTGGTGATCCTTATGGGCAGCAAATGTTGCTGAAGTTTTCTGCATAGAGCCTCATTCATTATTCAGCAAGTAAATAATGAATATGGTAGGGGGCGTTGTGTTCTATTGATTTTTAGGCAGTTCCCAGTCAGGTGAAACTGTTCAACGTTGTAAAGAAAGAAAGAAATAAGAATATAAACTTGGAAGCATTTAGGGAGTAAAGGAATGTTCTTTAGTTCATTATAGAAATGTACTTGAAAAATAAGGCGTAACTGTTTTATTACCACGAGAACTGTCCTTCCTCCTTCATATGCTGCTGTTCATCTAGATTTCAGCAACTGCTTTCGATAATTACTTATATATCTGCCTATCTATCTATCTATCTATATGTATGTGTGTAAGTGCGTATGTATGAATGTATGGTAATATTTATAGCAAGATCCTTATCCACGGCTGTGGAATGACATCAGCAGTATGTGCCATATTGGATTTTGCTGAAAACCGAAAAAGATCTCCAAATGGCTAATGGAAAATGATTCATAGTTCACTTATACCAGAGCTGCTTCATAGGCCAATTTGTATGCCAATTAGGGTATGGTGGTCATGTTAATTTAGCCATGACCAAAAATTGGCCGATGTTTCCATAACTTTTTTTTTTTTATTATTTGTCCATTATCCCTGCAGTTTGGTACGCAGGCTACCGTACCATGGGCTAAGTATACTGTGTAGAATTGCAGCTTATTTCCATGGTGTATCATGCGCATACATTGTGTACATATGTAGATACGTATGAAGAAGAAAAATGCTTGTAAAAAAAAAAGAAAAAAAAAGAATATAATTTACAAACAATTATTATAAGGCCCTCAAAACAAGATGGTTGCGGGGATCAGTGGTAGTATATTCTGTTATGTTTTGGTATTTGTCTCTCTTTAGGTTGACAATGACTCGATAATGTGTTGATGCCGAAACGTCCCTATGCAATAAAGATGTTCACTATAGCGCTTGTGTGGCCCACTTCTGCTGTCAGTGATTCAGATTGCAATATTCCGGACCTTTTGTTACTTCTAGATTTTACAGGAGACATGTTTTAATCGTAAAAGTAAAACGAGGCGTGATCCGACCTCCAGCTTATTCGGGACGAGTGCAAGATTTTTCCCTTACGCACAAGTTGTAAACATTATATTCCTAACTTTTGGCGTAGATTAAAACGTGCTAAAATCCACAGTTAACTAGAGCCTTGTTCCACCAATGAAAATTAAAAGAAATACGCTATATTTTTTAGAAATAATTTTTCTTGATTGTTTAACATGCACATTATTTATTTTGTACATGTTCATTCTAATAAATAAATTCCTGTATCTTTAACTCAACACGAAACACCTTTTTCAGATCTTTTTAGGCTCTTCTATAGATCTTTCCTACCCGCCAACAAGAACAAGACAAGAACAAAAGCAGCAACAGCAACAAAGTGTTTGTAGGCTTACTCCCCGCGTAAGTGATAACACAATTTGCAGATGGTGCAAATCCTGTTCCAGACATCCCATCCTCATTTAACAGAGATTTAAAGTTGTCGGTGTAGTCAAGGAAGTATGAAACACGGCTCTAGTGAAAACAAGTGAAAAGTATGTGTGATTATATGTCTAAAGATATTTGCTTGTGCCTTCTTGTTTCATGAGTTGGCAGGAAAGTAATGGGCTTATGCACAATGATAATAATGATGATAATAATCCTTTACCCTGTTATGTTTGATGTATGGTGCATGTTTATGTTTGCGAATTGTAAGTCCACATTTCATCTACTTGCATCACAAGACTCTTATGTATTAGATACAGCTAATGCTAATCTGTAAGCAGATTTCCTTCATGTCTGCACCTGCATACCACCATTTTCATGTATAGCCGCCATTGCTACCATTCTATTTTCAGCACACATTATTTATCTATGGGAGAAGCGTGTGATCTCCATGCTTTAATTTCCTCTATTCATTATACCTTCATGTGATGCCTGTGATTGTATGGCGCTTGGCACATTCTTTCTTGAGATCAGAGCGTTTTTTCCTACCGCCCTCCGTGCTCTCCTTCTCATAATGCGATCTTCTTTCTGCCAAATGCTATTTGCCAGGCAGCAAATTGCAGCGGTGTGTTGCTTCTTGTGCCTCGGTGTGCAGCAGCAGAGATGCAATTATTGAACTTCGCACCGCGGCTCCGGGGAAGACCGTATCGCAGCAGATGAGGTTATGTTGTCGGGAGTTCCTGGAAATGGTTCCTTTACCTCTTATCGTATGTTTATCTCCAGCATTATTTAGAACTACATTATCGTACAAGTACTTCTAAATTACATTGTGAACTATACAAATTTATGCTCGCAAATTCGATTCGTTTAGGAACTGACGATTTTAGAGGTGGGTTCCAGTGGATTGGTTATCCCTTCAGAAAGACGGTACTATTGATCATATTGCTTAATCAGCCTATGTATTACAAGCAATTCGTAGATGTACTCTCCATATTAGAGAGCAAAATTGTTAAGTTTCGTTTAACCGTTTAAATCACACTTTTAGAGCAAAGCTGAACAAATTTGATCTCTTTCTCTTTCTTATGTACCAAGTATCGTGATCACTAGACCAGAAAAGCTATTTAGTCTGGGTTTAAACACACACACACACACACCCACACCCACACACGCACACACACCCACACACCCACACCCACACTCACACACACACATACACACACTATATATATATATATAGTATATATATATATATATATATATATATATATAGTGTGTGTATGTGTGTGTGGGTGTGTGTGTATTCCTCACCTTACAGCATGTCAAAAGGTATTTACAAATAATATTTCTATTCCTAATCCATTATCCCTGATCTCGCAGATACTGATATTCATTTACGTCTGAATTGATTGTTGGGTGTTTTAGCCCGGGAACGAATCTCCTTTTTAGTAAGTGCTTGCTGTACCAATCAGTCATGGCACATATCACCCAGTCAAGAGGTCAGTAGGACATGTCCCACTGAAAACCTATCAGAGCCGGGCGGAATTTGAACTCGAAATCATCGTCATAAAAGTCGAAGGAGGTGTAACTGACATTTCGTAAGCATTATTTATACACACACACACACACACACACACAGACACAGACACAGACACACACACACACACATATATATATTATATATATATATATATATATATATACATATATATATATATATTTGCATATATATATATATATATATATATATATATATATATAGTCTGGTAATCTTCTTAGGCACGAAGGTATAGTAATTCCGTTGTATCCCACATATGAAAATGAAAAAGTTATGTCTCAGAAAATGCCCAACAGTTTCGTCCTCCAACGGACCTCTCCTAGGAGCGTTTATTAATAAACGCTCCAAGAAGAGGTCCGTTGGAAGACGAAGCTGTTGGGCATTTTCTGAGACATACCTTTTCATTTTCATATGTGGAATACAACGGAAATATATATATATATATATATATATATTATATATACATATATATGTTTGACCTATGCATATATGTAACATAGAAAGGTGTACCATCAGATTTTAAGTTCTGGCTTAGTTATGGTTGTAAGTGATAATCATCATACTATAATGGGCGTTATGGCTGTCTGTCTGTCATTCAATCACGGCCAAACGGCTGGTCAGATGGGCATGAAACTTGGCAGGGTTATGGTAGGGACACCTAAGATGGTTTGTAATGGGGTTTCATCCAACCTAACCCCCTCCTTTGTAGGGGGTGGGGATGAGAAGGGATTCCCTGAAACAGAGCTGTTTCTGGCCGTGAAACGAGGCTGGTTATTTCCGTAGACTTAGTTACTTTACGATTTTTCATACATAATTTCTGTACACCTTCCCCGGAGAAAGTCGCGAATATTTCAGCTCTGACACAATAGAAGATGAAAATTATCATCAATATCCGCAAGATTTTTTTAATAACTTAAATCCATCGGGACTGCCAGTGCACAAAATAACGTTGAAGAAGTACTGCCCGGTAATGTTGCTTCGGAATTTCGATCCTGCCAATGGACATTGCAACGGAACGAGGTACACCGTTATGGAGCTAAATCCCACGTCATCAAAGCAGTGATAGCAACGAGCCCTCACACCAGCAAACGTCTGTTCATCCCCTGGATTCCTCTGATGCCTTTGGACAACCAGTTTCCGTTCCAGGTACGGTGCAGACAGTTTCCCATCAACCTGGCCTTCTCATTCACTACAAACAAGTCGCAGGGCCAGACTTTGGATTGTGTTGGTGTGTTTCTGCCGTCACCCATGTTCACACATGGCCAACTGTATGTGGCGATGAGCAGAGCAACTAACTCTGCCAACTTTAAATTAAGTTGTGGGCAAACTGATAATATTGTGTACAAAGAGGTTCTGTAGTAGGTATGTATAAAAATCGCCCTTATTTTAATATTGCTGAACAAATAGTACATATAAATTTTTCACTTCTCCACCCGTATTTTATCACCCATCATAGATGGGTAAGTTTGCTAGTAATAAGTAATAACGGGGATCTCCAGTAATATATCTTTCTTTTTCTTCTTTTATCGTAATGTCACAACTGGAGTCCTACAATTTTATGTTCTTGATAATCAGTAAGTTAGAAGAAAGTTTAAGTACTACTCTTAATCTTTGTGAATAATGTAGCATGTGTAATATATCGAAGTATGCAATATGAAATGAGCATGCTGGGCTCACATTCCATATAAGTATACATTTTCTTTGCCTTTACATTTTTGCTGTTACACTTAGAAACCTTTTTCACCAAGTTTAAATTTTTTTTTATTATATTCGGATATTGTGTGATTTCTTTTTAAACATTTGGATACTTTTCATATAAAAGAATTCTTGGGAATTGAAAGGTGTGAGTGGGATGGTAAGGAATATTTCCAATCTGAGTTATGCTTTCGTTTTGGTGAATTCCCAGTACACCTAGTTGCAATTCTGTATGAACACAAATAACATTTGGCACGTACTATAGTTGACTGGTCTCTCCAAATGTCTTCTAAGGCCTTGTCCACATTAGCTGGCACTGCCCGATGGTCAAACACTGTTCCCATAACCCGTTCCACTATACCGACCGACCGAATATGAAGCCAGAACGATCAGAAATAAACAGATGGAAGTGCCCATCAGCATGCCCGCTAGTGTGGACGGGCCTTAAAGCTGTGAAAATTACCATAAATTCAGCTTGTAGTATGGAGGCATTATTGAATAGCCTCCAGCTTCCTTTGAAGTCTTGGGCTACCAATGCCACTGCTGGTGCTTGTGGATCAACTGAACCATTCATGTAATATGTGTTTTCAGCTGCTGTGCTCCTGATTGTTTCGTCTGCTGCAATTATCATCTGTGATTCTGTGCACAGTGCTTATCTTGCTGGTACTACTGTAAAGTTATACCGGACTGGGTCTTCAACCTAGGGAGCTGGTTCTTGGTAGCCCACAGGTGGGACATCCTTTGTCATGTCTTTATGTCATTCACTGTGCCCTGCATATCTAGTTGTCTCAGGGTCTGGAGTATGCTGTCAGCATGTGTTTAGGAGGATTTAGCTCCTCATGCAGTTTTATGCTTGCATGCATTTTGTCTTTCAGCGATCCATCTATGTCTCGCTTTTGATGGTTTTGTAGGATATGGCAGCATTTCTTTGGCCTATCCTCTGGGTGAGAGATTGTGGCTGTGTCTCTGCCCTCAGGAGACATATTCATGTCCACATTGGGGCTTTCAGCATTAGTCTCATTACATTGTTTTGGATGACCTCGTCAGGATTGGTGCTGAATATTCTACTTGTACTCTGACGGTTTGGATATAGAGCTTTCTAAGCAGATGGTATGTTGCTCCTTCTTGCAGAGTTGAGTTTGTATTAAGAGTGTTGAGTTCAATTCTTGTTTTAGCCTGGAGGCGCTGTGTCTCTGTCTTGGGAGATAGTGTGTTTGCAGTGCAGACTCCCAGGTGTGTGTAGCTGTCCACCCAGTCTATGGTTTTGACCATTCGTTATTGCCATAGCTTTTGTCATGTTTTGCGTTGATCCTGAGTCCCAGTTGTGTCCATTTATCCTCTATTTGCTGCAATTCACACAGGTCAAGGGCTCGTGCGAGCTGCAATGTAGCTTCCAACCTTTGACAGGTCGAAACAGGGATTAAGTTCAAGCATTTGTGTTTGTTCACAGACAGATATACATATAAAATGGTACAGAACATTGGATTAAAAATCATACATATATGGTTGGAGCGTTGGCATAGCAATACATACGATGATAATAATACATAGATCGCGACAATGATAGCAATAGAAATATATGTACAAAATGTCGTACAAGAGAAGTTGTTTCTCTCGACCGTGTGTTTTCTTTCGTAGGTTCCTTGTCGGGGAATAATGGAAATTGTGGTTGTACTATACTCGTTTTTTTTTCTTCATCTGTCCACCCACCTGTGGTGTTTGCGTATGGTAACACTTCGTCCCGGGCTTTGGATAATTACATTCAGCTTACATTCAACAATAATAACAATATCCTATTTCGAATATTAACGGTGTAATTCTCATACAGTAAATTATTAAACGCTTTTCAGTTGCAAATGTACACCCAGATATCCTTTTATTTCCCTAAAACTTACACATAGCTAAACTATCTAAGGCTCGGGACGCAGTGTTACCATACGCAAACACCACAGGCGGGTGGACAGATGGAAAAAAAAACAGGGTATAGGTGCCATTATACCCGCACACGTGGGAGCTACTGTTTGAAAATAAGTGTCGTCTTTATAATAGAGACTGGCTTATATTAAGACAGGTGTATGGAGGACCGGAAATATATTGAAAGCTTTGAGAGACTTTACAGTGTATCTTTGTAGTTGTAGCCTCACATACACAAAACGACGTTGCACAAGTAGACGTTATAAGTAGCTTCAATCTGTTTTCCTGTTAAACGAACAGTTTAGCAACTGGAGTTACCATAATTTAAAAAAATATATATATTTTTATTTCTATCCCTTCCAGGCATCGTCTGTTGCCGCTAGCCAGAAAACGTTATATTGTTTGTATGTTTCTGATCTTTTATTTTATCATTCCTGTTCGGATGTAGGCGGCATCTCAGGATTTGACCTTAGAAGCACAATTACTGGAAGTGGTGAATTTCTTTTTCATAAGACGTTGATTATGATCTGACTTTCCTTCATAAGTCAGTTTTTCAAGAAAAAATGTCAGCTGTCTCTCTTATTGCCCTCCCACGCCTCTGGAATAAGCGCCTGCTTCTTTTCTGGCAGTGCGTCGCCTTAGGTATTTCGTGGAAGTGCAATATTATTACTCTTCCATATCCTGTTGAGAGGTTTTTATTCCCTACTACATTGCAAGGCTGTGGAACAATTTTACTTGCAATGCTGTGGCTTTCGATATCCGTAATATTAAAATAAGCTGTCTTGCTACTCCAGGTGCCCCTGCGTATTGCTTTGATATGTCTACCTTTCTCAGCAACTGTGTGGTTATCATTCTTTCATAGAGATTTAAATTATATATATTACATATATATATATATATATATATAATATATGTGTGTGTGTGTGTATACATATATATATATATATATATATATATATATAATATATATATATATATATATATATATATATATATATATAGATAGTGCACAGGGAGCAGGAGCAGGAACAAACATGGCGAAGTATTTCACACTTTATTCCGACGCGTTTCGCATTCGGCAGTTGAACAATCAGACCACCTCCACCCCCTTGTTTCTCTCTTAAGCCTATGTTTCTGTGTACATTCTTTTAGTTTTATTTATCTCTTACCATGGTAGGTCGACCCCAGTGCTCCTCAAATATTTTTTAACTTTGTATTTTACTAATTTATTTATTTGGTTTTTTGTTTTAACTTTCCATCTGAACTTTTAACTAACGTATGTGCTTTTAACTTCTCGTGTTGTTTTATCAATTGTTAGTGTATTTTTTATCTATGTGTGAAGTTTCGTTTTTCATTTTAACTAGTTGTAAATAATTTTTAGACTATTTTCAAATCAATTTAATTTATATTAGTCATTATTTATTATACAGACCCTGAAGATGCATTCTGCCGAATGCGAACGCGTCGGAATAAAGTGTGAAATACTTCGCCATGTTTGTTCCTGCTCCTGCTCCCTGTCATTTTATCACTTTGGCTGACTCGCCTGCTTTCTCCGTCATATATATATATATATATATATATATATATATATATATATATATATATATATATATATATATATATATATATATATATATATACAGATAGATAGATAGATAGATATCTACCATATTCTTTGTTGCTTTTGTTTTTCTCAATTTTTGTTTCCTAAAAGGCATCCAGCTCTTCGGCACCTTATATAGCAAGCTGACGACCATTGCAACTTGTTATCTATGAACCAGGGCCTTTGGTTTTAGAAACTATGGTAAATAGTCGACTTTGACAACTCGCACGCATAGGTTGTCAGTTATTCACAAGGTCTAATGTATTCGATATTAACAATATTCGTGGATTACTGTTTGTCAATATGAGAACGTCATGCGTGTATGAAGGAGAAAAATTCACTACATATATATACTATATAAACACTCACATATGTATATATATATATATATATGTATACAGATATATATTATATATATTATATATAATTTTTCTATATATATATATAATAATATATCTATATATATATTATAACAGGCGGAGTGTCCCTAAAACCACCAATACAATAAAGGGCACACCTCCGCCTGTTGAAAAATATAATAATAATATATATATATATATATAGAATATATATATATATATATATATATATATATATGTATAGTGTATATATATATATATTATATATATATATATATATATATATATATATATTAATTTTCAACAGGCGGAGGTGTCCCTAAACCCACCAATACAATGAAGGCAGGGGAAGCACACCAACAGGTCGAGAAACTCATATTTATTAGGTTGCAACGTTTCGAAGCCAACCAGCAGGCCTCATTTTCAAGTTACAAAGTAACAATACCTAATTAGTACAATGAAATTAAGTTGGAATATTAGAATACGCAATATAAAGTACAATAAAACAATCACTGTTAAAAATACGAATAAGGACCAACCGTTGAGTGTTTAGACAGGAAGGGCTAACCAAAAAACAAACAGTTCACGAGAGGTAAAGAGGTGTAGACGTGGAATGGGTGTTTAATGAGGGGACTACTTTTTGTAATAAACAATGATTCATTAATTGTTAAATCTTATGATTGGAGGCTCTGCCCAAAACCTGAAGTCCTCGTACTGAATGCAATACCTACATTTATCGGTATGATCCCGTATGTTGGAAAATTCGGGATTTGAAAGTTTAGTGCCAGTTCTATAGCTGACAGCTCTATGACTGTCGATTCGGACCTTAAGTAACCTGAGTGTCGATCCAATATAGGTTCCTCGATTACATCGAGGACAAGTAAACTTGTAAATAACACTTGAGGTCATCAATGGATCCTAACGGTCCTTCAAGCTGAAAAGGCTACCGATATTAAGTGGGTTTGTGGGTATAATCTTGATTTTCACGGCAGGGAGATGACCAGATAATAAAGCTCGGAGTTCCTTATAAAAGGTTGTATCGGGAATAAAATGAAGACTGCCATAGAAAGGTAATTTAGGAACGTGAGGGTTAGGATGACGTAGAACGAAAATATTACTTAAAAATTTGGAGACATGTTTAAAAAATAATTGGGTGGGGAAGCAGTTGCTGTTAAAAAATTTTTGCAAGAACGCAATTTAATTGTGTAAAGCTTGCCAACTAGAGTATAAAGCAAAGGCTCGGTGAAGCATGGTTAATAAGACATTAATCTTAAAATCAAGAGAGCAAAAAACTTAAAAGATTCGTACCAAGACCGGTAAATATCTTTTTTCTAAAAACATAAGTTGAGAAGCCTTGAGAGGAGTGTGTAATTAAAATATCTAAAAAAATTATATAACTGATTGTTGTGCTGGAAAGCATCTTTTTCAAGAATAACTAATGATATTGTCTTTTGCGTTTTGCCGTTGTGTAGATAGTTATCAGTTTTCAATTTTAATGTTAGGAGATGCTGAAATCAATGGAGAGCTTTCATTGCCTACAAAAAATATTGCATATAGTGTACGTATATACTAGTAGACATTTCCTTTGCCATGACTTGTAGTAGGTGATGTCTTACATGAATTTAATTATTTTGGTTTTATAATGTGCTTTAAACTTTCAGAGTTATATCTAGTCACTAAATGTTGAAACTAACTTCAGTGACCATTGATGTTAAAATAAATTATATCAACATAGCGACCTACTGTTGACCTGCACTACCTTAATCCGCCAGGCTTTGCGTACTCTTGTAGTTTACTTTTGAGTAACTTCATTCTAGCCTTTCGGGAATGAGCAGTTGTTTGTGATTTTAATACGTCACGTCTCCATTTCTCCCTTTCTTCTAAACCGCGAGTTTGAAGGAGACTGTAACATCATCCAAAGCGTAGCCTTTTGAATTTATTGGCCCATAGGATTGAAATGATAGTTCCCCATCTAGCTCAGGATGTTGTCATGAAGAAA